>NW_028232267.1:40000-57500 GCF_054491065.1 Syngnathus leptorhynchus | reverse complement strand
TCCATAGCACCAGAGCTCCATAGCTCCATAGCACCAGAGCTCCATAGCTCCATAGCACCAGAGCTCCATAGCTCCATAGCACCAGAGCTCCATAGCTCCATAGCACCAGAGCTCCATAGCTCCATAGCTCCAGGGCTCCATAGCTCCAGGGCTCCATAGCTCCATAGCTCCAGGGCTCCATAGCTCCATACCTCCAGAGCTCCATAGCTCCAGCCTGGGTGGCTGGTGGCTCCATAGCTCCATACTTCCATAGCTCCAGTCAGAGAGTTGGCGAAAATTGCACTAAGTGCGAAAGCCCATTCATTTACAACGGCGTGTCCGCCAGGCGGCGACATTTCCCCGTTACCGGTGGCTGCGCGGCGGGTGAGTGACAGAGCTTATCCGAGCGGCTGGAACTCTGCGCCGGCGTGGTCGAGCGTGAGGCCCCGGCCCTTTGGCTGCCTGGTACCTAAAACACTTCCATTGATCCAGCCACGGAGGGTGCTGGCTGGTGGCTCCATAGCTCCATAGCTCCATAGCACCAGAGCTCCATAGCTCCATAGCACCAGAGCTCCATAGCTCCATAGCACCAGAGCTCCATAGCTCCATAGCACCAGAGCTCCATAGCTCCATAGCACCAGAGCTCCATAGCTCCATAGCACCAGAGCTCCATAGCTCCATAGCACCAGAGCTCCATAGCTCCATAGCTCCAGGGCTCCATAGCTCCAGGGCTCCATAGCTCCAGGGCTCCATAGCTCCATACCTCCAGAGCTCCATAGCTCCAGCCTGGGTGGCTGGTGGCTCCATAGCTCCATACTTCCATAGCTCCAGTCAGAGAGTTGGCGAAAATTGCACTAAGTGCGAAAGCCCATTCATTTACAACGGCGTGTCCGCCAGGCGGCGACATTTCCCCGTTACCGGTGGCTGCGCGGCGGGTGAGTGACAGAGCTTATCCGAGCGGCTGGAACTCTGCGCCGGCGTGGTCGAGCGTGAGGCCCCGGCCCTTTGGCTGCCTGGTACCTAAAACACTTCCATTGATCCAGCCACGGAGGGTGCTGGCTGGTGGCTCCATAGCTCCATAGCTCCATAGCACCAGAGCTCCATAGCTCCATAGCACCAGAGCTCCATAGCTCCATAGCACCAGAGCTCCATAGCTCCATAGCACCAGAGCTCCATAGCTCCATAGCACCAGAGCTCCATAGCTCCATAGCACCAGAGCTCCATAGCTCCATAGCACCAGAGCTCCATAGCTCCATAGCACCAGAGCTCCATAGCTCCATAGCACCAGAGCTCCATAGCTCCATAGCTCCAGCCTGGGTGGCTGGTGGCTCCATAGCTCCATACTTCCATAGCTCCAGTCAGAGAGTGTGCTAAAATTGCACTAAGTGCGAAAGCCCATTCATTTACAACGGCGTGTCCACAAGGCGGCGACATTTCCCCGTTACCGGTGGCTGCGCGGCGGGTGAGTGACAGAGCTTATCCGAGCGGCTGGAACTCTGCGCCGGCGTGGTCGAGCGTGAGGCCTCGGCCCTTTGGCTGCCTGGTACCTAAAACACTTCCATTGATCCAGCCACGGAGGGTGCTGGCTGGTGGCTCCATAGCTCCATAGCTCCATACCTCCAGAGCTCCAGAGCTCCATAGCACCAGAGCTCCATAGCTCCATAGCACCAGAGCTCCATAGCACCAGAGCTCCATAGCTCCATAGCACCAGAGCTCCATAGCTCCATAGCACCAGAGCTCCATAGCTCCATAGCACCAGAGCTCCATAGCTCCATAGCACCAGAGCTCCATAGCTCCATAGCTCCATAGCACCAGAGCTCCATAGCTCCATAGCACCAGAGCTCCATAGCTCCATAGCACCAGAGCTCCATAGCTCCATAGCACCAGAGCTCCATAGCTCCATAGCACCAGAGCTCCATAGCTCCATAGCACCAGAGCTCCATAGCTCCATAGCACCAGAGCTCCATAGCTCCATAGCACCAGAGCTCCATAGCTCCATAGCACCAGAGCTCCATAGCTCCATAGCACCAGAGCTCCATAGCTCCATAGCACCAGAGCTCCATAGCTCCATAGCACCAGAGCTCCATAGCTCCAGGGCTCCATAGCTCCATAGCACCAGAGCTCCATAGCACCAGAGCTCCATAGCTCCATAGCACCAGAGCTCCATAGCTCCATAGCACCAGCTCCATAGCTCCATAGCACCAGAGCTCCATAGCTCCATAGCACCAGAGCTCCATAGCTCCATAGCACCAGCTCCATAGCTCCATAGCACCAGAGCTCCATAGCTCCATAGCACCAGAGCTCCATAGCTCCATAGCACCAGAGCTCCATAGCTCCATAGCACCAGAGCTCCAGAGCTCCATAGCACCAGAGCTCCATAGCTCCATAGCACCAGAGCTCCATAGCTCCAGAGCTCCATAGCTCCAGCCTGGGTGGCTGGTGGCTCCATAGCTCCATACTTCCATAGCTCTAAGTCAGAGAGTTGGCGAAAATTGCACTAAGTGCGAAAGCCCATTCATTTACAACGGCGTGTCCACAAGGCGGCGACATTTCCCCGTTACCGGTGGCTGCGCGGCGGGAGAGTGACAGAGCTCATCCGAGCGGCTGGAACTCTGCGCCGGCGTGGTCGAGCGTGAGGCCTCGGCACTTTGGCCGCCTGGTACCTAAACACTTCCATTGATCCAGCCACGGAGGGTGCTGGCTGGTGGCTCCATACCTCCATAGCTCCATACCTCCAGAGCTCCAGAGCTCCATAGCACCAGAGCTCCATAGCTCCATAGCACCAGAGCTCCATAGCACCAGAGCTCCATAGCTCCATAGCACCAGAGCTCCATAGCTCCATAGCACCAGAGCTCCATAGCTCCATAGCACCAGAGCTCCATAGCACCAGAGCTCCATAGCTCCATAGCACCAGAGCTCCATAGCTCCATAGCACCAGCTCCATAGCTCCATAGCACCAGAGCTCCATAGCTCCATAGCACCAGAGCTCCATAGCTCCATAGCACCAGAGCTCCATAGCTCCATAGCACCAGAGCTCCATAGCTCCATAGCACCAGAGCTCCATAGCTCCATAGCTCCAGGGCTCCATAGCTCCAGGGCTCCAGGGCTCCATAGCTCCAGGGCTCCATAGCTCCAGGGCTCCAGGGCTCCATAGCTCCATACCTCCAGAGCTCCATAGCTCCATACTTCCAGAGCTCCATAGCTCCATAGCACCAGAGCTCCAGAGCTCCATAGCTCCATAGCACCAGAGCTCCATAGCACCAGAGCTCCATAGCTCCAGCCTGGGTGGCTGGTGGCTCCATAGCTCCATACTTCCATAGCTCCAGTCAGAGAGTTGGCGAAAATTGCACTAAGTGCGAAAGCCCATTCATTTACAAGGGCGTGTCCACAAGGCGGCGACATTTCCCCGTTACCGGTGGCTGCGCGGCAGGAGAGTGACAGAGCTTATCCGAGCGGCTGGAACTCTGCGCCGGCGTGGTCGAACGGCTGGCCTCGGTAGTTGAGGTACCAGGGGTGGGCCGGGGAGCTCCAGGCGGGTCTTGTGAGAGAGTGAAGCCGAGCGGCTGGAACTCTGGGCCGGCCTGGTCGAGCGGCTGGCCTCGGTAGTTGAGGTACCAGGGGTGGGCTGGGGAGCTCCAGGCGGGGCTTGTGAGAGAGTGAAGCCGAGCGGCTGGAACTCTGGGCCGGCGTGGTTGAGCCACGGAGGGTGCTGGCTGGTGGCTCCATAGCTCCATAGCTCCATAGCTCCATAGCTCCATACTTCCATAGCTCCATACTTCCATAGCTCCAGACTTCCATAGCTCCATAGCTCCATAGCTCCATAGCTCCATAGCTCCATAGCACCAGAGCTCCAGAGCTCCATAGCACCAGAGCTCCAGAGCTCCATAGCTCCATAGCTCCATAGCCCCAGAGCTCCATAGCTCCATAGCTCCATAGCTCCAGAGCTCCATACTTCCATAGCTCCAGAGCTCCAGCCTGTCTGGTGGCTCCATAGCTCCATAGCTCCATACTTGCAGCCACGGAGCTGGCGAAAATTGCACTAAGTGCGAAAGCCCATTCATTTACAACGGCGTGTCCACAAGGCGGCGACATTTCCCCGTTACCGGTGGCTGCTTAGCGGGAGAGTGACAGAGCTTATCCGAGCGGCTGGAACTCTGGGCCGGCCTGGTCGAGCGGCTGGCCTCGGTAGTTGAGGTACCAGGGGCGGGCTGGGGAGCTCCAGGCGGGGCTTGTGAGAGAGTGTAGCCGAGCGGCTGGAACTCTGGGCCGGCGTGGTTGAGCAGCATGCCCGCGGAGGTGGCTCTTCCATAGGCACGGAGGGTGCTGGAGCTCCACACTTCCATAGGCAGGGAGGGTGCTGGAGCTCCACACTTCCATAGGCAGGGAGGGTGCTGGAGCTCCACACTTCCATAGGCAGGGAGGGTGCTGGAGCTCCACACTTCCATAGGCAGGGAGGGTGCTGGAGCTCCACACTTCCATAGGCAGGGAGGGTGCTGGAGCTCCACACTTCCATAGGCAGGGAGGGTGCTGGAGCTCCACACTTCCATAGGCAGGGAGGGTGCTGGAGCTCCACACTTCCATAGGCAGGGAGGGTGCTGGAGCTCCACACTTCCATAGGCAGGGAGGGTGCTGGAGCTCCACACTTCCATAGGCAGGGAGGGTGCTGGAGCTCCACACTTCCATAGGCAGGGAGGGTGCTGGAGCTCCACACTTCCATAGGCAGGGAGGGTGCTGGAGCTCCACACTTCCATAGGCAGGGAGGGTGCTGGAGCTCCACACTTCCATAGGCAGGGAGGGTGCTGGAGCTCCACACTTCCATAGGCAGGGAGGGTGCTGGAGCTCCACACTTCCATAGGCAGGGAGGGTGCTGGAGCTCCACACTTCCATAGGCAGGGAGGGTGCTGGAGCTCCACACTTCCATAGGCAGGGAGGGTGCTGGCACATCCACACTTCCAGCCACGGAGCATGCTGGCACTTCCACCTTGCTTGCTAAGTCGGCGTGATCTTGCCCAAAAAGTCCCTCCTCACCTCCAGCTGGAAGTGGAAAAAAATCATCCACCTGCTTGGCCGAGGTTCTGGAAGCCAGCAGCTCGCAGAATGTTGCCAAAGTTTCACTGGAAGGAAAAGAAAAGAGAAGACCGAGTGCGCATTTCACCTACCGCTGAATGTCCACAAGAGGGAAGTGTCACTCCGTCGCAGAATCTGCGCCGACGCACTCGGCACCCTTCGAATTTATGGTGCCGGTGCGGGTGTTCTGGGTGCAAAAAGGCCGCCCAAGTGGTAGAAAAAAATCAGACTTCGTCTCTTAGGTCGAAATTAATGCCAAGTTTTGAAATGCGCTGGCAGGGGTGGACCAGGGCCCGTTACAAGTGCTTAGCCGAGGTCCTGGAAGCCTAACCCGGCGTGATCTTGTGCAAAAAGCCGCTGCTGAGCTCCAGCTGGAAGTGGAAAAAGAACCGGGCTGGATAAACAAAAGAACCGGGCGACCCGTTAGAAGTGCTTAGCCGAGTTCCTGGAAGCCTAACCCGGCGTGATCTTGTGCAAAAAGCCGCTGCTGAGCTCCAGCTGGAAGTGTAAAAAGAACCGGGCTGGTTCAAAAAAAGAACCGGGCGGCCCGGTAAAATTGCTTAGCCGGGGCTCTGGAAGCCTAACCCGGCGTGATCTTGTGCAAAAAGCCGCTCCCGAGCTCCAGCTGGAAGTGTAAAAAGAACCAGGCTGGATAAAAAAAGAACCGGGCTGGATCAAAAAAGAACCGGGCGACCCGTTAAAATTGCTTAGCCGAGGTCCTGGAAGCCTAACCCGGCGTGATCTTGTGCAAAAAGCCGCTCCCGAGCTCCAGCTGGAAGTGTAAAAAGAACCGGGCTGGATAAAAAAAAGAACCGGGCTGGATCAAAAAAGAACCGGGCGACCCGTTAAAATTGCTGAGCCGAGGTCCTGGAAGCCTAACACGGCGTGATCTTGTGCAAAAAGCCGCTCCCGAGCTCCAGCTGGAAGTGTAAAAAGAACCGGGCTGGATAAAAAAAAGAACCGGGCTGGATCAAAAAAAGAACCGGGCGACCCGTTAAAATTGCTTAGCCGAGGTCCTGGAAGCCTAACACGGCGTGATCTTGTGCAAAAAGCCGCTGCCGAGCTCCAGCTGGAAGTGTAAAAAGAACCGGGCTGGATAAAAAAAGAACCGGGCTGGATCAAAAAAAGAACCGGGCGACCCGTTAAAATTGCTTAGCCGAGGTCCTGGAAGCCTAACACGGCGTGATCTTGTGCAAAAAGCCGCTCCCGAGCTCCAGCTGGAAGTGTAAAAAGAACCGGGCTGGATAAAAAAAGAACCGGGCTGGATCAAAAAAGAACCGGGCGACCCGTTAAAATTGCTTAGCCGAGGTCCTGGAAGCCTAACCCGGCGTGATCTTGTGCAAAAAGCCGCTCCCGAGCTCCAGCTGGAAGTGTAAAAAGAACCGGGCTGGATAAAAAAAAGAACCGGGCTGGATCAAAAAAGAACCGGGCGACCCGTTAAAATTGCTGAGCCGAGGTCCTGGAAGCCTAACACGGCGTGATCTTGTGCAAAAAGCCGCTCCCGAGCTCCAGCTGGAAGTGTAAAAAGAACCGGGCTGGATAAAAAAAAGAACCGGGCTGGATCAAAAAAAGAACCGGGCGACCCGTTAAAATTGCTTAGCCGAGGTCCTGGAAGCCTAACCCGGCGTGATCTTGTGCAAAAAGCCGCTGCCGAGCTCCAGCTGGAAGTGTAAAAAGAACCGGGCTGGATAAAAAAAGAACCGGGCTGGATCAAAAAAAGAACCGGGCGACCCGTTAAAATTGCTTAGCCGAGGTCCTGGAAGCCTAACACGGCGTGATCTTGTGCAAAAAGCCGCTCCCGAGCTCCAGCTGGAAGTGTAAAAAGAACCGGGCTGGATAAAAAAAGAACCGGGCTGGATCAAAAAAGAACCGGGCGACCCGTTAAAATTGCTTAGCCGAGGTCCTGGAAGCCTAACCCGGCGTGATCTTGTGCAAAAAGCCGCTCCCGAGCTCCAGCTGGAAGTGTAAAAAGAACCGGGCTGGATAAAAAAAAGAACCGGGCTGGATCAAAAAAGAACCGGGCGACCCGTTAAAATTGCTGAGCCGAGGTCCTGGAAGCCTAACACGGCGTGATCTTGTGCAAAAAGCCGCTCCCGAGCTCCAGCTGGAAGTGTAAAAAGAACCGGGCTGGATAAAAAAAAGAACCGGGCTGGATCAAAAAAAGAACCGGGCGACCCGTTAAAATTGCTTAGCCGAGGTCCTGGAAGCCTAACCCGGCGTGATCTTGTGCAAAAAGCCGCTGCCGAGCTCCAGCTGGAAGTGTAAAAAGAACCGGGCTGGATAAAAAAAGAACCGGGCTGGATCAAAAAAGAACCGGGCGACCCGTTAAAATTGCTTAGCCGAGGTCCTGGAAGCCTAACACGGCGTGATCTTGTGCAAAAAGCCGCTCCCGAGCTCCAGCTGGAAGTGTAAAAAGAACCAGGCTGGATAAAAAAAAGAACCGGGCTGGATCAAAAAAGAACCGGGCGACCCGTTAAAATTGCTTAGCCGAGGTCCTGGAAGCCTAACACGGCGTGTTCTTGTGCAAAAAGCCGCTCCCGAGCTCCAGCTGGAAGTGTAAAAAGAACCAGGCTGGATAAAAAAAAGAACCGGGCTGGATCAAAAAAGAACCGGGCGACCCGTTAAAATTGCTTAGCCGAGGTCCTGGAAGCCTAACACGGCGTGATCTTGTGCAAAAAGCCGCTCCCGAGCTCCAGCTGGAAGTGTAAAAAGAACCGGGCTGGATAAAAAAAAGAACCGGGCTGGATCAAAAAAGAACCGGGCGACCCGTTAAAATTGCTTAGCCGAGGTCCTGGAAGCCTAACACGGCGTGATCTTGTGCAAAAAGCCGCTCCCGAGCTCCAGCTGGAAGTGTAAAAAGAACCAGGCTGGATAAAAAAAAGAACCGGGCTGGATCAAAAAAGAACCGGGCGACCCGTTAAAATTGCTTAGCCGAGGTCCTGGAAGCCTAACACGGCGTGTTCTTGTGCAAAAAGCCGCTCCCGAGCTCCAGCTGGAAGTGTAAAAAGAACCAGGCTGGATAAAAAAAAGAACCGGGCTGGATCAAAAAAGAACCGGGCGACCCGTTAAAATTGCTTAGCCGAGGTCCTGGAAGCCTAACACGGCGTGATCTTGTGCAAAAAGCCGCTCCCGAGCTCCAGCTGGAAGTGTAAAAAGAACCGGGCTGGATAAAAAAAAGAACCGGGCTGGATCAAAAAAGAACCGGGCGACCCGTTAAAATTGCTTAGCCGAGGTCCTGGAAGCCTAACACGGCGTGATCTTGTGCAAAAAGCCGCTCCCGAGCTCCAGCTGGAAGTGTAAAAAGAACCAGGCTGGATAAAAAAAGAACCGGGCTGGATCAAAAAAGAACCGGGCGACCCGTTAAAATTGCTTAGCCGAGGTCCTGGAAGCCTAACCCGGCGTGATCTTGCCCGAAATTCGGCCTCTATACTTCCATTTTAGGTACCAGGCGCTCATAGTGTGTTGGTCCCACTAGTCAGTGTACTGGTCCCACTCGCTAGTGTACTGGTCCCCCTAGTCAGTGTACTCATCCAGTTACCCCCCGTTTTCCAAAACACCATCGGCACGTATAAGGGGGGGACTCCTGAGAGAGATGAGGTATATGGCAGCGCAACACCAATCCGCTCCGCGCTGGTTCCCATGTCGGCTACGGATGAATAAAACCAGCCTGTCCCCCCTGGAGCTCACGAGACACGGAATTTTTTCTAAGTGCCAACGGCTCTTCCGAGCAAACGTGTCCGCTCCGGCTGGTTCCCCCGTCGGCCTCGAATGACGAAAAATGCCAGTCTCCGCCCGGAGCTCATGACAAACGAAAAATTTTCTAAGTGCCAACGGCACTAGCGAGCGAATGTGTCCGCTCGGCGCTGGTTCCCGGGTCGAACCCGGAAGACGAAAAACGCCGGTCCTCGCCCGGAGCTCATGACAAACGAAAAATTTTCTAAGTGCCAACGGCACTAGCGAGCGAATGTGTCCGCTCGGCGCTGGTTCCCGGGTCGAACCCGGAAGACGAAAAACGCCGGTCCTCGCCCGGAGCTCATGACAAACGAAAAATTTTCTAAGTGCCAACGGCACTAGCGAGCGAATGTGTCCGCTCGGCGCTGGTTCCCGGGTCGAACCCGGAAGACGAAAAACGCCGGTCCTCGCCCGGAGCTCATGACAAACGAAAAATTTTCTAAGTGCCAACGGCACTAGCGAGCGAATGTGTCCGCTCGGTGCTGGTTCCCGGGTCGAACCCGGAAGACGAAAAACGCCGGTCTCCGCCCGGAGCTCATGACAAACGAAAAATTTTCTAAGTGCCAACGGCACTAGCGAGCGAATGTGTCCGCTCGGCGCTGGTTCCCGGGTCGAACCCGGAAGACGAAAAACGCCGGTCTCCGCCCGGAGCTCATGACAAACGAAAAATTTTCTAAGTGCCAACGGCACTAGCGAGCGAATGTGTCCGCTCGGCGCTGGTTCCCGGGTCGGACCCGGAAGACGAAAAACGCCGGTCTCCGCCCGGAGCTCATGACAAACGAAAAATTTTCTAAGTGCCAACGGCACTAGCGAGCGAATGTGTCCGCTCGGCGCTGGTTCCCGGGTCGAACCCGGAAGACGAAAAACGCCGGTCTCCGCCCGGAGCTCATGACAAACGAAAAATTTTCTAAGTGCCAACGGCACTAGCGAGCGAATGTGTCCGCTCGGCGCTGGTTCCCGGGTCGGACCCGGAAGACGAAAAACGCCGGTCTCCGCCCGGAGCTCATGACAAACGAAAAATTTTCTAAGTGCCAACGGCACTAGCGAGCGAATGTGTCCGCTCGGCGCTGGTTCCCGGGTCGGACCCGGAAGACGAAAAACGCCGGTCCTCGCCTGGAGGTCCCAGCAAAATCGGCGAAAAAACGACTAAGTGTCAACTTTCGAAAAAACGGCTAAGTGTCGACTTTCGAAAAAACGGCTAAGTGTCAACTTTCGAAAAAACGGCTAAGTGTCAACTTTCGAAAAAACGACTAAGTGCCCACGGCTCTGCGGGGCTTGTGAGTCCGCCCCGCGCCGGTTCGGCGGTCGGCCTCAAAAAGCAAAAAATCAGCCTCTCTCCCTGGAGCTCACCAAAAATTTGTCGAAATTTTTCTAAGTTCTCCTCGAGGTACCAGGGGGTGAGGTACCCGGGCTAAGGTGCAGTACCTTTTTTGGTCTTCAGGTGCGCCAGAGTACAATGAAATGGTCCCAGTAGTCAGTGTACTCATCGACTTTCCCCCCGTTTTCCAAAGCACCTCGTTTACGAGTATGGAGGAGATGGTGCTGGTCTCCCCACGGCGTCGGACACGCCGTCCTCGACAGCACAAGGTCGGATAGAAGACCTGGAAAGCGCCGTGGCACGCGCTGGAGGTGGGCACTTTGGCGAAAAAACGACTAAGTGTCAACTTTCGAAAAAACGACTAAGTGTCAACTTTCGAAAAAACGGCTAAGTGTCAACTTTCGAAAAAACGACTAAGTGTCACCTCTCTGAAAAAATGGCAAAGTGTCGCCTCTCTGAAAATTTTCTAAGTGCCCACGGCTCTGCGGGCTCGTGCATCCGAGCCGCGCCGGTTCTGCAACCGGCCTAGAATGACGAAAAATAACGGTCTCCTCCTGGAGCTCACAGCCAATTGTGGCGAAAAAGTGGCAAAGTGCCCACGGCTCTGCGGGCTCGTGCATCCGACCCGCGCCGGTTCTGCAGCCGGCCTAGAATGACGAAAAATAACGGTCTCCTCCTGGAGCTCACAGCCAACTTGGCAAAAAGTTTCTAAGTGCCCACGGCCCTGCCGAGCTTTGGCGTCCGCCCAGCGCCGGTTCCGCAGTCGGCCTCCAATGACGAAAAATAACGGTCTCCTCCTGGAGCTCACAGCCAACTTGGCAAAAAGTTTCTAAGTGCCCACGGCCCTGCCGAGCTTTGGCGTCCGCCCAGCGCCGGTTCCGCAGTCGGCCTCGAATGACGAAAAATAACGGTCTCCTCCTGGAGCTCACAGCCAACTTGGCAAAAAGTTTCTAAGTGCCCACGGCCCTGCCGAGCTTTGGCGTCCGCCCAGCGCCGGTTCCGCAGTCGGCCTCGAATGACGAAAAATAACGGTCTCCTCCTGGAGCTCACAGCCAACTTGGCAAAAAGTTTCTAAGTGCCCACGGCCCTGCCGAGCTTTGGCGTCCGCCCAGCGCCGGTTCCGCAGTCGGCCTCGAATGACGAAAAATAACGGTCTCCTCCTGGAGCTCACAGCCAACTTGGCAAAAAGTTTCTAAGTGCCCACGGCCCTGCCGAGCTTTGGCGTCCGCCCAGCGCCGGTTCCGCAGTCGGCCTCGAATGACGAAAAATAACGGTCTCCTCCTGGAGCTCACAGCCAACTTGGCAAAAAGTTTCTAAGTGCCCACGGCCCTGCCGAGCTTTGGCGTCCGCCCAGCGCCGGTTCCGCAGTCGGCCTCGAATGACGAAAAATAACGGTCTCCTCCTGGAGCTCACAGCCAACTTGGCAAAAAGTTTCTAAGTGCCCACGGCCCTGCCGAGCTTTGGCGTCCGCCCAGCGCCGGTTCCGCAGTCGGCCTCGAATGACGAAAAATAACGGTCTCCTCCTGGAGCTCACAGCCAACTTGGCAAAAAGTTTCTAAGTGCCCACGGCCCTGCCGAGCTTTGGCGTCCGCCCAGCGCCGGTTCCGCAGTCGGCCTCGAATGACGAAAAATAACGGTCTCCTCCTGGAGCTCACAGCCAACTTGGCAAAAAGTTTCTAAGTGCCCACGGCCCTGCCGAGCTTTGGCGTCCGCCCAGCGCCGGTTCCGCAGTCGGCCTCGAATGACGAAAAATAACGGTCTCCTCCTGGAGCTCACAGCCAACTTGGCAAAAAGTTTCTAAGTGCCCACGGCCCTGCCGAGCTTTGGCGTCCGCCCAGCGCCGGTTCCGCAGTCGGCCTCGAATGACGAAAAATAACGGTCTCCTCCTGGAGCTCACAGCCAACTTGGCAAAAAGTTTCTAAGTGCCCACGGCCCTGCCGAGCTTTGGCGTCCGCCCAGCGCCGGTTCCGCAGTCGGCCTCGAATGACGAAAAATAACGGTCTCCTCCTGGAGCTCACAGCCAACTTGGCAAAAAGTTTCTAAGTGCCCACGGCCCTGCCGAGCTTTGGCGTCCGCCCAGCGCCGGTTCCGCAGTCGGCCTCGAATGACGAAAAATAACGGTCTCCTCCTGGAGCTCACAGCCAACTTGGCAAAAAGTTTCTAAGTGCCCACGGCCCTGCCGAGCTTTGGCGTCCGCCCAGCGCCGGTTCCGCAGTCGGCCTCGAATGACGAAAAATAACGGTCTCCTCCTGGAGCTCACAGCCAACTTGGCAAAAAGTTTCTAAGTGCCCACGGCCCTGCCGAGCTTTGGCGTCCGCCCAGCGCCGGTTCCGCAGTCGGCCTCGAATGACGAAAAATAACGGTCTCCTCCTGGAGCTCACAGCCAACTTGGCAAAAAGTTTCTAAGTGCCCACGGCCCTGCCGAGCTTTGGCGTCCGCCCAGCGCCGGTTCCGCAGTCGGCCTCGAATGACGAAAAATAACGGTCTCCTCCTGGAGCTCACAGCCAACTTGGCAAAAAGTTTCTAAGTGCCCACGGCCCTGCCGAGCTTTGGCGTCCGCCCAGCGCCGGTTCCGCAGTCGGCCTCGAATGACGAAAAATAACGGTCTCCTCCTGGAGCTCACAGCCAACTTGGCAAAAAGTTTCTAAGTGTCACATCTCTGAAAAAACGGCTAAGTGTCGACTTTCGAAAAAACGGCAAAGTGTCACATCTCTGAAAAAACGGCTAAGTGTCGACTTTCGAAAAAACGGCTAAGTGTCAACTTTCGAAAAAACGGCTAAGTGTCGCCTCTCTGAAAAAACGGCAAAGTGTCAACTTTCGAAAAAACGACAGAGTGTCGCCTCTCTGAAAAAACGACTAAGTGTCGACTCTGAGAAAATGGCAAAGTGCCCACGGCTCTGCGGGCTCGTGCATCCGACCCGCGCCGGTTCCCCAGCCGGCCTGAAATAAGGCAAAACCAGCCTCTCCGCCTGGAGCTCAGAGCCAACTTGGCGAATATTTTCTAAGTGCCCACGGCTCTGCGTGGCTACGGCGTCTGCCCAGCGCCGGTTCCTGGGTCGAACCCCGAGGACGAGGAATGCCGGTCTCCGCCTGGAGGTCCCAGCTTAATCGGCGAAAATTTTCTAAGTGCCCACGGCTCTGCCGGGCTCGTGCATCCGACCCGCGCCGGTTCCCCAGCCGGCCTGAAATAAGGCAAAACCAGGCTCTCCCCCTGGAGCTCAGAGCCAATTGTGGCGAAAAAACGACTAAGTGTCAACTTTCGAAAAAACGACTAAGTGTCAACTTTCCAAAAAAACGGCTAAGTGTCGACTTTCGAAAAAACGGCTAAGTGTCAACTTTCGAAAAAACGACTAAGTGTCGCCTCTGAAAAAACGACTAAGTGTCGCCTCTCTGAAAAAACGACTAAGTGCCCACGGCTCTGCGGGGCTTGTGAGTCCGCCCCGCGCCGGTTCGGCGGTCGGCCTCAAAAAGCGAAAAATCAGCCTCTCTCCCTGGAGCTCACCAAAAATTTGTCGAAATTTTTCTAAGTTCTCCTCGAGGTACCAGGGGGTGAGGTACCCGGGCTAAGGTGCAGTACCTTTTTTGGTCTTCAGGTGCGCCAGAGTACAATGAAATGGTCCCAGTAGTCAGTGTACTCATCGACTTTCCCCCCGTTTTCCAAAGCACCCCGTTTACGAGTATGGAGGAGATGGTGCTGGTCTCCCCACGGCGTCGGACACGCCGTCCTCGACAGCACAAGGTCGGATAGAAGACCTGAAAAGCGCCGTGGCACGCGCTGGAGGTGTCACTGTGGCGAAAAAGTGACTAAGTGTCAACTTTCGAAAAAACGGCTAAGTGTCAACTTTCGAAAAAACGGCTAAGTGTCAACTTTCGAAAAAACGGCTAAGTGTCACCTCTCTGAAAAAACGGCAAAGTGTCAACTTTCGAAAAAACGACTAAGTGTCAACTTTCGAAAAAACGACTAAGTGTCACCTCTCTGAAAAAATGGCAAAGTGTCAACTGCGAATGTGGTGGTGCATGGAAGGAAGTGGAGGACGGCCGCCTCCTTAAACACAGGCCGAAGAGGAGCGTCAGGGCCGGCTCCTTAAACACGGACCGAGTGTCGCCCTTAACACAGACCAAGCGGAGGACGGCCGCCTCCCTAAATACAGGCCGAACCGGAGCGCGAGGGCCGCTCCTTAAACACGGACCGAGTGTCGCCCTTAACACAGACCAAGGGGAGGACGGCCGCCTCCTTAAACACAGGCCGGAGAGGAGCGTCAGGGCCAGGCTCCTCAAACATGGACCGAGTGTCGCCCTTAACACAGACCAAGCGGAGGACGGCCGCCTCCCTAAATACAGGCCGAACCGGAGCGCGAGGGCCAGGCTCCTTAAACACGGACCGAGTGTCGCCCTTAACACAGACCAAGGGGAGGACGGCCGCCTCCTTAAACACAGGCCGGAGAGGAGCGTCAGGGCCAGGCTCCTCAAACATGGACCGAGTGTCGCCCTTAACACAGACCAAGGGGAGGACGGCCGCCTCCTTAAACACAGGCCGGAGAGGAGCGTCAGGGCCAGGCTCCTCAAACATGGACCGAGTGTCGCCCTTAACACAGACCAAGGGGAGGACGGCCGCCTCCTTAAACACAGGCCGGAGAGGAGCGTCAGGGCCAGGCTCCTCAAACATGGACCGAGTGTCGCCCTTAACACAGACCAAGGGGAGGACGGCCGCCTCCTTAAACACAGGCCGGAGAGGAGCGTCAGGGCCAGGCTCCTCAAACATGGACCGAGTGTCGCCCTTAACACAGACCAAGCGGAGGACGGCCGCCTCCCTAAATACAGGCCGAACCGGAGCGCGAGTGTCGCTCCTTAAACACGGACCGAGTGGAGGACGGCCGCCTCCTTAAACACAGGCCGAACAAAATGACACAAAGTGTCAACTGCGAATGTTGTCCATCCAAGGAAGGAGCGTGATGCCCGGCCGGCTCCTTAAACACAGGCCGAGAGTCGCCCCGGACGGTCCGCCTCGCGGCGCCCGTCTGCTCGGATAAAATGACACAAAGTGTCAACTACGAATGTTGTCCATCCAAGGAGGGAGCGTGATGCCCGGCCGGCTCCGAAAACACAGGCCGAGAGTCGCCCCGGACGGTCCGCCTCGCGGCGCCCGTCTGCTCGGATAAAATGACACAAAGTGTCAACTGCGAATGTTGTCCATCCAAGGAAGGAGCGTGATGCCCGGCCGGCTCCTTAAACACAGGCCGAGAGTCGCCCCGGACGGTCCGCCTCGCGGCGCCCGCCCGCTCGGATAAAATGACACAAAGTGTCAACTACGAATGTTGTCCATCCAAGGAAGGAGCGTGATGCCCGGCCGGCTCCTTAAACACAGGCCGAGAGTCGCCCCGGACGGTCCGCCTCGCGGCGCCCGTCTGCTCGGATAAAATGACACAAAGTGTCAACTGCGAATGTTGTCCATCCAAGGAAGGAGCGTGATGCCCGGCCGGCTCCTTAAACACAGGCCGAGAGTCGCCCCGGACGGTCCGCCTCGCGGCGCCCGCCCGCTCGGATAAAATGACACAAAGTGTCAACTACGAATGTTGTCCATCCAAGGAAGGAGCGTGATGCCCGGCCGGCTCCTTAAACACAGGCCGAGAGTCGCCCCGGACGGTCGCCTCGCGGCGCCCGTCTGCTCGGATAAAATGACACAAAGTGTCAACTACGAATGTTGTCCATCCAAGGAGGGAGCGTGATGCCCGGCCGGCTCCGAAAACACAGGCCGAGAGTCGCCCCGGACGGTCCGCCTCGCGGCGCCCGTCTGCTCGGATAAAATGACACAAAGTGTCAACTGCGAATGTTGTCCATCCAAGGAAGGAGCGTGATGCCCGGCCGGCTCCTTAAACACAGGCCGAGAGTCGCCCCGGACGGTCCGCCTCGCGGCGCCCGCCCGCTCGGATAAAATGACACAAAGTGTCAACTACGAATGTTGTCCATCCAAGGAAGGAGCGTGATGCCCGGCCGGCTCCTTAAACACAGGCCGAGAGTCGCCCCGGACGGTCGCCTCGCGGCGCCCGTCTGCTCGGATAAAATGACACAAAGTGTCAACTACGAATGTTGTCCATCCAAGGAGGGAGCGTGATGCCCGGCCGGCTCCGAAAACACAGGCCGAGAGTCGCCCCGGACGGTCCGCCTCGCGGCGCCCGTCTGCTCGGATAAAATGACACAAAGTGTCAACTGCGAATGTTGTCCATCCAAGGAAGGAGCGTGATGCCCGGCCGGCTCCTTAAACACAGGCCGAGAGTCGCCCCGGACGGTCCGCCTCGCGGCGCCCGCCCGCTCGGATAAAATGACACAAAGTGTCAACTACGAATGTTGTCCATCCAAGGAGGGAGCGTGAGGCCCGGCCGGCTCCGAAAACACAGGCCGAGAGTCGCCCCGGACGGTCCGCCTCTCGAGGCGCCCGCCCGCTCGGATAAAATGACACAAAGTGTCAACTACGAATGTTGTCCATCCAAGGAGGGAGCGTGATGCCCGGCCGGCTCCGAAAACACAGGCCGAGATTCGACCCCGGACGGGCCGTCTTCTCCCGGCGCCCGCCCGCGTACGCCCCCCATCCCCGGTCGCCCGTCTGCTCCCGGCGGGCCTCCGAGTACCCCCTCACCCAACTGACCGACTGGCACTCATGACCCGCCTTGGTAGGGCCTCCATCGGCCTCGGCTCGTCCGACGTCGGGTGGACGGTTCCTACCCACTGCGGGTCGCACTCTAGCGCCCCGGCCGCCGCGTGAGCGTGCGCTCCCCGCGCCGCCCCGCAGGCCCCGGCGCGACCGTACTGCGGCGAGACCGAGACGACCCGGTTTGGCATCCATCCCACCTAGCCACGATCCACGGAGGCCGAGCGAGCGGCTGAGTGTCGGGCGCCGCGCGTGCGAGCGTCCGCCGGCCGCGCCGGTCCTTCCGCGAATGTCGTTTCTCAAACCCTCCGGCTTGATAGCGGCGGCACCACGGGAAGCCGTCCACACACACCGTCCGACCTCTATCCGAAAAGCCTTCCCGACCAACCGCGGTCGCGGGGGCGTCTGTCGCTCCGCATCGGGGGGGCGTATGGCTTCCGCGCTACGCGCTGCGGGCTCGGGGGGGCCGCAACGGCTGAGTCTGACTCGGCCGGGGCGCAGCTTCCCTCCCGGCAGTCAGCAATAGTGCCGATCGCGCCTGCCACCAGCCCCCTCCCCGACGGGTTCGTCGGCGCCGGCTGGCCGCCGTCCGCCTTCGTTCCCCGAGGGTTCCCAACCAGCGCCGATCCAACTCCGCATCCTGGCCGCACGCAGTGCGTGCGTTGCGCGGGTAAGTCGCCGGCGCAGCGCCGCAGCTCCCGACCCCCGCGTACGGGAATAGTTGAGGGCCTCAGCGGGCCGCACCGACCGAGTCCGAC
>NW_028232267.1:30000-32500 GCF_054491065.1 Syngnathus leptorhynchus | reverse complement strand
AGGAAGGGCGATACCGAACACTACGAGAATCCTGGGGCCGTCGTCTGTTCCCGGCGGCGGTGCTCATGTAGCTCCCTCTCCCCGGTTGCTCGTCTGATCCCGGCGGGCTCCGAGTACCCTTTTCCTAACTGACCGACTGGCATTCATGACCTGCCTTGGTAGGGCCCCCATCGACCTCGGCTTGCTGACGTCGAGTGGACGGTTCCTACCCACTGTGGGTCGCTCTCCAACTCTTGTGTAGGCTGGCAGGTGCGTTGCCCGGCGCCCTGTTGGTAAGCCTGGGGTGACTGTGTGGTGGCGAGATCGAGACGAACCGAATCGGCATGTGTATGCCGTGCCTCCAAGTGGCAATGATCGGGAGTGGGTAAGGGTGCGGGGGTAACCTTGTTGCTTTCTGGCCCTCCCTGCTTCTGCTGGATGTGTTTCTCAATCCCTAGAGAGGTGCGAGCGAGACGATGGTCGAGCGGTAGCGTGCAGGGCTACTGGCCACGTACCTCAAAATAAACATTCTCAAGAATATGATGATGGCCATGGGCTTTTAGTCCATATTTGGCTCTGGCAGCGGGGTTGCGTGTCGGCGGCTGGGAGGCTTTACGGGGTGTGAGCTCTTCATACTGGCTATGGGGGCCTCTCCCTAGTGGGTCGATCTGGTTGTCCGGCTTTGGAAGGGTCTTACCGGTCAGGTTGGACGGCTGCTGTCAGGGCTGTGATTCCGAAGTGTAGTCTCTGTGAGGGGAAGACCTAGATCTTTCAAACTATTCCCAGTCAGACTGAAGTCAAAGTCGAAGTCCGCTTTATTGTCTGTTGTTCCGATGTTTGGGAATGATCGGACATCCCAGGATGGCCGTGCTGGGGGATCAAAATCGGCTGAGGGGCGGTTCGGAGAGGGGCCGCTGCCGCTTGGGCTACCTCCCCGCGGCGTGTTTGAGGGTGGGCACGCCGATGGTCTGCGAATCAACCTCTCTGGTGGCCACGGGGACCAACCACCAGAGGCATTGGACTGGGACCCCAAACGGCCCGTAGTCACTTCTACGGGCCACGGTTGCGAAAACTCCTTGGATCGGAAGTCCGTACTAGCATTGGCGCAGAGTCAGAGTCACAGTCAGTCCGGCCGAAGGAGCGGGTGGACCCCGGCTGGCGAAGCTCTTGACAACATCTCTGTGGAGTCTGAATTAATGGCCTCTGTCGTCGCCGATATGAGAGTGGTGGCGGCGGGAGTCGTGCGGGACCCACAACCTGTTCAATTGGGGGCGGCTAGTGATCACGAGGGTGACGGTGCTAAGTCAGAGTTGGAGGGTGAGACGAGAGGGCGTCTCTCACATGTCCTGGTGCATCTGCCTCGAGAGTCTATGGACTGTCCTTTATGTGGTATGAAGATGTGTGGTATTCGTATGTTGGGCAAGCACTTCGCTTTCCGGCACGCGGGTGTTGCCGTCTCGTACGCGTGTCGTCGGTGTGATAAGCGCGATGATAACAGTCACTCTATTCAGTGCCATGTCCCCAAGTGCGGGGGTGTGGGCGGGGTGGGTGACGGCCTGGGGGTTGCGTGTGACCTCTGTGGTCGCTGTTTTAGGACAGCTGTTGGAGTGTCCCAACACAAGCGGCACGTTCATGTTGAGGTATGGTGTAGAGCTCGAAGAGGTCGGAGCCAGGGCCCGGATGGTGTCCGGGTGGGTAAGCTATGGAGTCTTGCGGAGGTGGAACGCCTACGTGAACTAATGGTGGAGCACCAGAGTGATCCTAGACGGAATATGGTAGTCGCTCGGTTGTTGGGTACGGGCAAGACTAATGAACAGGTGAGATGGAAATGGAGATCCCTGCGCGGCAGTGCGGCAAGCAGTGTGTCTGCTGAGCGTCGGCGTGCACTGGTGAGTACGTCGCCCCAGAAATGGTCCCCGCCCCTGCCGCTTCCGGACTTGGTGGAGAGTAGGGTCCTGGAGGTGTTGACGGGGGGTGATGAGGAGATGCAGACCACTGCCGCCTTAGTCAAGAGGGCAGGTCGGGAGCCTGACCTGATCGAATCTTCTGCTTTGGATGTCGTGAAGGCGCTTGGGGGCAAGTTGGGGCGGCCGTTGGTGACCGTGGGGCGTTTGCCAAGAAGTCGGGAGAGGGCGGGATGGGCCAGGCGGCTGGCCATCAAGAGGACGGTGTTCTACCACCAGCAGCGCGGCTATTCTGGAGGGAGGAAGGGGCTGGCACGGCGGGTCTTGGATGGCCTGACGCCCCTTGGGTGTGATTTGCCGCTGGCGCTGGTGGATGCTGAATTCCGTGGAAGATGGGAAGCAGTTAGGCTGTTTCGTGGACTTGGTGACTTCGGGGTAGAGCCTACCGCGGACAATGAACCGTTCTATCACCCTATCCTGGCGTCGGAAGTGATATCTAACTTGGCTAGGATGACACCTGGCTCAGCGCCGGGCCCAGATGGGATTCGAAGACAGGCTGTGTTGGACTGGGACCCGGCCGGGAAGCAACTGGCGAGGCTGTTCACGACATGGATGGT
>NW_028232267.1:2500-25000 GCF_054491065.1 Syngnathus leptorhynchus | reverse complement strand
GGCGGGTGCCGAGTTCACCGGCCCCAAGCGACAACCGGTCACCGAGGCACCCGCCGAAGGCGGGTGCCGAGTTCACTGGCCCCAAGCGACAACCGGTCACCGAGGCACCCGCCGAAGGCGGGTGCCGAGTTCACTGGCCCCAAGCGACGGCGGTCACCGAGGCACCCGCCGGAGGCGGGTGCCGAGTTCACCGGCCCCGAGCACCAGCGGTCAGCCACGGAGGGTGCTGGATCATCCATACTTCCATAGCTCCAGAGCTCCATAGCCCCGGAGCTCCATAGCCCCGGAGCTCCATAGCCCCGGAGCTCCATAGCTCCATAGCCCCGGAGCTCCATAGCCCCGGAGCTCCATAGCCCCGGAGCTCCATAGCTCCATAGCCCCGGAGCTCCATAGCCCCGGAGCTCCATAGCCCCGGAGCTCCATAGCTCCATAGCCCCGGAGCTCCATAGCCCCGGAGCTCCATAGCCCCGGAGCTCCATAGCTCCATAGCCCCGGAGCTCCATAGCCCCGGAGCTCCATAGCTCCATAGCCCCGGAGCTCCATAGCCCCGGAGCTCCATAGCCCCGGAGCTCCATAGCCCCGGAGCTCCATAGCCCCGGAGCTCCATAGCCCCAGAGCTCCATACTTCCATAGCCCCAGAGCTCCATAGCTCCATACTTCCATAGCTCCAGCCGCGGAGGGTGCTGGCTGGTGGCTCCATAGCTCCATACTTCCATACTTGCAGCCACGGAGTTGGCTAAAATTGCACTAAGTGCGAAAGCCCATTCATTTACAACGGCGTGTCCGCCAGGCGGCGACATTTCCCCGTTACCGGTGGCTGCGCGGCGGGTGAGTGACAGAGCTTATCCGAGCGGCTGGAACTCTGCGCCGGCGTGGTCGAGCGTGAGGCCCCGGCCCTTTGGCTGCCTGGTACCTAAAACACTTCCATTGATCCAGCCACGGAGGGTGCTGGCTGGTGGCTCCATAGCTCCATAGCTCCATAGCACCAGAGCTCCATAGCTCCATAGCACCAGAGCTCCATAGCTCCATAGCACCAGAGCTCCATAGCTCCATAGCACCAGAGCTCCATAGCTCCATAGCACCAGAGCTCCATAGCTCCATAGCACCAGAGCTCCATAGCTCCATAGCACCAGAGCTACATAGCTCCATAGCACCAGAGCTCCATAGCTCCATAGCACCAGAGCTCCATAGCTCCATAGCACCAGAGCTCCATAGCTCCATAGCACCAGAGCTCCATAGCTCCATAGCTCCAGGGCTCCATAGCTCCAGGGCTCCATAGCTCCAGGGCTCCATAGCTCCATACCTCCAGAGCTCCATAGCTCCAGCCTGGGTGGCTGGTGGCTCCATAGCTCCATACTTCCATAGCTCCAGTCAGAGAGTTGGCGAAAATTGCACTAAGTGCGAAAGCCCATTCATTTACAACGGCGTGTCCGCCAGGCGGCGACATTTCCCCGTTACCGGTGGCTGCGTGGCGGGTGAGTGACAGAGCTTATCCGAGCGGCTGGAACTCTGCGCCGGCGTGGTCGAGCGTGAGGCCCCGGCCCTTTGGCTGCCTGGTACCTAAAACACTTCCATTGATCCAGCCACGGAGGGTGCTGGCTGGTGGCTCCATAGCTCCATAGCTCCATAGCACCAGAGCTCCATAGCTCCATAGCACCAGAGCTCCATAGCTCCATAGCACCAGAGCTCCATAGCTCCATAGCACCAGAGCTCCATAGCTCCATAGCACCAGAGCTCCATAGCTCCATAGCACCAGAGCTCCATAGCTCCATAGCACCAGAGCTCCATAGCTCCATAGCACCAGAGCTCCATAGCTCCATAGCACCAGAGCTCCATAGCTCCATAGCACCAGAGCTCCATAGCTCCATAGCACCAGAGCTCCATAGCTCCATAGCACCAGAGCTCCATAGCTCCATAGCTCCAGCCTGGGTGGCTGGTGGCTCCATAGCTCCATACTTCCATAGCTCCAGTCAGAGAGTGTGCTAAAATTGCACTAAGTGCGAAAGCCCATTCATTTACAACGGCGTGTCCACAAGGCGGCGACATTTCCCCGTTACCGGTGGCTGCGCGGCGGGTGAGTGACAGAGCTTATCCGAGCGGCTGGAACTCTGCGCCGGCGTGGTCGAGCGTGAGGCCTCGGCCCTTTGGCTGCCTGGTACCTAAAACACTTCCATTGATCCAGCCACGGAGGGTGCTGGCTGGTGGCTCCATAGCTCCATACCTCCAGAGCTCCAGAGCTCCATAGCACCAGAGCTCCATAGCTCCATAGCACCAGAGCTCCATAGCACCAGAGCTCCATAGCTCCATAGCACCAGAGCTCCATAGCTCCATAGCACCAGAGCTCCATAGCTCCATAGCACCAGAGCTCCATAGCTCCATAGCTCCATAGCACCAGAGCTCCATAGCTCCATAGCACCAGAGCTCCATAGCTCCATAGCACCAGAGCTCCATAGCTCCATAGCACCAGAGCTCCATAGCTCCATAGCACCAGAGCTCCATAGCTCCATAGCACCAGAGCTCCATAGCTCCATAGCTCCAGGGCTCCATAGCTCCATAGCACCAGAGCTCCATAGCACCAGAGCTCCATAGCTCCATAGCACCAGAGCTCCATAGCTCCATAGCACCAGCTCCATAGCTCCATAGCACCAGAGCTCCATAGCTCCATAGCACCAGAGCTCCATAGCTCCATAGCACCAGAGCTCCATAGCTCCATAGCACCAGAGCTCCAGAGCTCCATAGCACCAGAGCTCCATAGCTCCATAGCACCAGAGCTCCATAGCTCCAGAGCTCCATAGCTCCAGCCTGGGTGGCTGGTGGCTCCATAGCTCCATACTTCCATAGCTCTAAGTCAGAGAGTTGGCGAAAATTGCACTAAGTGCGAAAGCCCATTCATTTACAACGGCGTGTCCACAAGGCGGCGACATTTCCCCGTTACCGGTGGCTGCGCGGCGGGAGAGTGACAGAGCTCATCCGAGCGGCTGGAACTCTGCGCCGGCGTGGTCGAGCGTGAGGCCTCGGCACTTTGGCCGCCTGGTACCTAAACACTTCCATTGATCCAGCCACGGAGGGTGCTGGCTGGTGGCTCCATACCTCCATAGCTCCATACCTCCAGAGCTCCAGAGCTCCATAGCACCAGAGCTCCATAGCTCCATAGCACCAGAGCTCCATAGCACCAGAGCTCCATAGCTCCATAGCACCAGAGCTCCATAGCTCCATAGCACCAGAGCTCCATAGCTCCATAGCACCAGAGCTCCATAGCACCAGAGCTCCATAGCTCCATAGCACCAGAGCTCCATAGCTCCATAGCACCAGCTCCATAGCTCCATAGCACCAGAGCTCCATAGCTCCATAGCACCAGAGCTCCATAGCTCCATAGCACCAGAGCTCCATAGCTCCATAGCACCAGAGCTCCATAGCTCCATAGCACCAGAGCTCCATAGCTCCATAGCTCCAGGGCTCCATAGCTCCAGGGCTCCAGGGCTCCATAGCTCCAGGGCTCCATAGCTCCAGGGCTCCAGGGCTCCATAGCTCCATACCTCCAGAGCTCCATAGCTCCATACTTCCAGAGCTCCATAGCTCCATAGCACCAGAGCTCCAGAGCTCCATAGCTCCATAGCACCAGAGCTCCATAGCACCAGAGCTCCATAGCTCCAGCCTGGGTGGCTGGTGGCTCCATAGCTCCATACTTCCATAGCTCCAGTCAGAGAGTTGGCGAAAATTGCACTAAGTGCGAAAGCCCATTCATTTACAAGGGCGTGTCCACAAGGCGGCGACATTTCCCCGTTACCGGTGGCTGCGCGGCAGGAGAGTGACAGAGCTTATCCGAGCGGCTGGAACTCTGCGCCGGCGTGGTCGAACGGCTGGCCTCGGTAGTTGAGGTACCAGGGGTGGGCCGGGGAGCTCCAGGCGGGTCTTGTGAGAGAGTGAAGCCGAGCGGCTGGAACTCTGGGCCGGCCTGGTCGAGCGGCTGGCCTCGGTAGTTGAGGTACCAGGGGTGGGCTGGGGAGCTCCAGGCGGGGCTTGTGAGAGAGTGAAGCCGAGCGGCTGGAACTCTGGGCCGGCGTGGTTGAGCCACGGAGGGTGCTGGCTGGTGGCTCCATAGCTCCATAGCTCCATAGCTCCATAGCTCCATACTTCCATAGCTCCATACTTCCATAGCTCCAGACTTCCATAGCTCCATAGCTCCATAGCTCCATAGCTCCATAGCTCCATAGCACCAGAGCTCCAGAGCTCCATAGCACCAGAGCTCCAGAGCTCCATAGCTCCATAGCTCCATAGCCCCAGAGCTCCATAGCTCCATAGCTCCATAGCTCCAGAGCTCCATACTTCCATAGCTCCAGAGCTCCAGCCTGTCTGGTGGCTCCATAGCTCCATAGCTCCATACTTGCAGCCACGGAGCTGGCGAAAATTGCACTAAGTGCGAAAGCCCATTCATTTACAACGGCGTGTCCACAAGGCGGCGACATTTCCCCGTTACCGGTGGCTGCTTAGCGGGAGAGTGACAGAGCTTATCCGAGCGGCTGGAACTCTGGGCCGGCCTGGTCGAGCGGCTGGCCTCGGTAGTTGAGGTACCAGGGGCGGGCTGGGGAGCTCCAGGCGGGGCTTGTGAGAGAGTGTAGCCGAGCGGCTGGAACTCTGGGCCGGCGTGGTTGAGCAGCATGCCCGCGGAGGTGGCTCTTCCATAGGCACGGAGGGTGCTGGAGCTCCACACTTCCATAGGCAGGGAGGGTGCTGGAGCTCCACACTTCCATAGGCAGGGAGGGTGCTGGAGCTCCACACTTCCATAGGCAGGGAGGGTGCTGGAGCTCCACACTTCCATAGGCAGGGAGGGTGCTGGAGCTCCACACTTCCATAGGCAGGGAGGGTGCTGGAGCTCCACACTTCCATAGGCAGGGAGGGTGCTGGAGCTCCACACTTCCATAGGCAGGGAGGGTGCTGGAGCTCCACACTTCCATAGGCAGGGAGGGTGCTGGAGCTCCACACTTCCATAGGCAGGGAGGGTGCTGGAGCTCCACACTTCCATAGGCAGGGAGGGTGCTGGAGCTCCACACTTCCATAGGCAGGGAGGGTGCTGGAGCTCCACACTTCCATAGGCAGGGAGGGTGCTGGAGCTCCACACTTCCATAGGCAGGGAGGGTGCTGGAGCTCCACACTTCCATAGGCAGGGAGGGTGCTGGAGCTCCACACTTCCATAGGCAGGGAGGGTGCTGGAGCTCCACACTTCCATAGGCAGGGAGGGTGCTGGAGCTCCACACTTCCATAGGCAGGGAGGGTGCTGGAGCTCCACACTTCCATAGGCAGGGAGGGTGCTGGAGCTCCACACTTCCATAGGCAGGGAGGGTGCTGGAGCTCCACACTTCCATAGGCAGGGAGGGTGCTGGAGCTCCACACTTCCATAGGCAGGGAGGGTGCTGGAGCTCCACACTTCCATAGGCAGGGAGGGTGCTGGAGCTCCACACTTCCATAGGCAGGGAGGGTGCTGGAGCTCCACACTTCCATAGGCAGGGAGGGTGCTGGAGCTCCACACTTCCATAGGCAGGGAGGGTGCTGGAGCTCCACATCCACACTTCCAGCCACTGCATGCTGGCACTTCCACCTTGCTTGCTAAGTCGGCGTGATCTTGCCCAAAAAGTCCCTCCTCACCTCCAGCTGGAAGTGGAAAAAAATCCTCCACCTGCTTGGCCGAGGTTCTGGAAGCCAGCAGCTCGCAGAATGTTGCCAAAGTTTCACTGGAAGGAAAAGAAAAGAGAAGACCGAGTGCGCATTTCACCTACCGCCGAATGTCCACAAGAGGGAAGTGTCACTCCGTCGCAGAATCTGCGCCGACGCACTCGGCACCCTTCGAATTTATGGTGCCGGTGCGGGTGTTCTGGGTGCAAAAAGGCCGCCCAAGTGGTAGAAAAAAATCAGACTTCGTCTCTTAGGTCGAAATTAATGCCAAGTTTTGAAATGCGCTGGCAGGGGTGGACCAGGGCCCGTTACAAGTGCTTAGCCGAGGTCCTGGAAGCCTAACCCGGCGTGATCTTGTGCAAAAAGCCGCTGCTGAGCTCCAGCTGGAAGTGGAAAAAGAACCGGGCTGGATAAACAAAAGAACCGGGCGACCCGTTAGAAGTGCTTAGCCGAGTTCCTGGAAGCCTAACCCGGCGTGATCTTGTGCAAAAAGCCGCTGCTGAGCTCCAGCTGGAAGTGTAAAAAGAACCGGGCTGGTTCAAAAAAAGAACCGGGCGGCCCGGTAAAATTGCTTAGCCGGGGCTCTGGAAGCCTAACCCGGCGTGATCTTGTGCAAAAAGCCGCTCCCGAGCTCCAGCTGGAAGTGTAAAAAGAACCAGGCTGGATAAAAAAAGAACCGGGCTGGATCAAAAAAGAACCGGGCGACCCGTTAAAATTGCTTAGCCGAGGTCCTGGAAGCCTAACCCGGCGTGATCTTGTGCAAAAAGCCGCTCCCGAGCTCCAGCTGGAAGTGTAAAAAGAACCGGGCTGGATAAAAAAAAGAACCGGGCTGGATCAAAAAAGAACCGGGCGACCCGTTAAAATTGCTGAGCCGAGGTCCTGGAAGCCTAACACGGCGTGATCTTGTGCAAAAAGCCGCTCCCGAGCTCCAGCTGGAAGTGTAAAAAGAACCGGGCTGGATAAAAAAAAGAACCGGGCTGGATCAAAAAAAGAACCGGGCGACCCGTTAAAATTGCTTAGCCGAGGTCCTGGAAGCCTAACACGGCGTGATCTTGTGCAAAAAGCCGCTGCCGAGCTCCAGCTGGAAGTGTAAAAAGAACCGGGCTGGATAAAAAAAGAACCGGGCTGGATCAAAAAAAGAACCGGGCGACCCGTTAAAATTGCTTAGCCGAGGTCCTGGAAGCCTAACACGGCGTGATCTTGTGCAAAAAGCCGCTCCCGAGCTCCAGCTGGAAGTGTAAAAAGAACCGGGCTGGATAAAAAAAGAACCGGGCTGGATCAAAAAAGAACCGGGCGACCCGTTAAAATTGCTTAGCCGAGGTCCTGGAAGCCTAACCCGGCGTGATCTTGTGCAAAAAGCCGCTCCCGAGCTCCAGCTGGAAGTGTAAAAAGAACCGGGCTGGATAAAAAAAAGAACCGGGCTGGATCAAAAAAGAACCGGGCGACCCGTTAAAATTGCTGAGCCGAGGTCCTGGAAGCCTAACACGGCGTGATCTTGTGCAAAAAGCCGCTCCCGAGCTCCAGCTGGAAGTGTAAAAAGAACCGGGCTGGATAAAAAAAAGAACCGGGCTGGATCAAAAAAAGAACCGGGCGACCCGTTAAAATTGCTTAGCCGAGGTCCTGGAAGCCTAACACGGCGTGATCTTGTGCAAAAAGCCGCTCCCGAGCTCCAGCTGGAAGTGTAAAAAGAACCGGGCTGGATAAAAAAAGAACCGGGCTGGATAAAAAAAAGAACCGGGCGACCCGTTAAAATTGCTTAGCCGAGGTCCTGGAAGCCTAACACGGCGTGATCTTGTGCAAAAAGCCGCTCCCGAGCTCCAGCCGGAAGTGTAAAAAGAACCGGGCTGGATAAAAAAAGAACCGGGCTGGATAAAAAAAAGAACCGGGCGACCCGTTAAAATTGCTTAGCCGAGGTCCTGGAAGCCTAACACGGCGTGATCTTGTGCAAAAAGCCGCTCCAGAGCTCCAGCTGGAAGTGTAAAAAGAACCGGGCTGGATAAAAAAAGAACCGGGCTGGATCAAAAAAGAACCGGGCGGCCCGTTAAAATTGCTTAGCCGAGGTCCTGAAAGCCTAACACGGCGTGATCTTGTGCAAAAAGCCGCTCCAGAGCTCCAGCTGGAAGTGTAAAAAGAACCGGGCTGGATAAAAAAAAGAACCGGGCTGGATCAAAAAAGAACCGGGCGACCCGTTAAAATTGCTTAGCCGAGGTCCTGGAAGCCTAACACGGCGTGATCTTGTGCAAAAAGCCGCTCCCGAGCTCCAGCTGGAAGTGTAAAAAGAACCGGGCTGGATAAAAAAAAGAACCGGGCTGGATCAAAAAAGAACCGGGCGACCCGTTAAAATTGCTTAGCCGAGGTCCTGGAAGCCTAACCCGGCGTGATCTTGTGCAAAAAGCCGCTCCCGAGCTCCAGCTGGAAGTGTAAAAAGAACCGGGCTGGATAAAAAAAAGAACCGGGCTGGATCAAAAAAGAACCGGGCGACCCGTTAAAATTGCTTAGCCGAGGTCCTGGAAGCATAACACGGCGTGATCTTGTGCAAATAGCCGCTCCCGAGCTCCAGCTGGAAGTGTAAAAAGAACCAGGCTGGATAAAAAAAAGAACCGGGCTGGATCAAAAAAGAACCGGGCGGCCCGTTAAAATTGCTTAGCCGAGGTCCTGGAAGCCTAACACGGCGTGATCTTGTGCAAAAAGCCGCTCCCGAGCTCCAGCTGGAAGTGTAAAAAGAACCGGGCTGGATAAAAAAAGAACCGGGCTGGATCAAAAAAAGAACCGGGCGACCCGTTAAAATTGCTTAGCCGACGTCCTGGAAGCCTAACACGGCGTGATCTTGTGCAAAAAGCCGCTCCCGAGCTCCAGCTGGAAGTGTAAAAAGAACCGGGCTGGATAAAAAAAGAACCGGGCTGGATAAAAAAAAGAACCGGGCGACCCGTTAAAATTGCTTAGCCGAGGTCCTGGAAGCCTAACACGGCGTGATCTTGTGCAAAAAGCCGCTCCCGAGCTCCAGCCGGAAGTGTAAAAAGAACCGGGCTGGATAAAAAAAGAACCGGGCTGGATAAAAAAAAGAACCGGGCGACCCGTTAAAATTGCTTAGCCGAGGTCCTGGAAGCCTAACACGGCGTGATCTTGTGCAAAAAGCCGCTCCAGAGCTCCAGCTGGAAGTGTAAAAAGAACCGGGCTGGATAAAAAAAGAACCGGGCTGGATCAAAAAAGAACCGGGCGGCCCGTTAAAATTGCTTAGCCGAGGTCCTGAAAGCCTAACACGGCGTGATCTTGTGCAAAAAGCCGCTCCAGAGCTCCAGCTGGAAGTGTAAAAAGAACCGGGCTGGATAAAAAAAAGAACCGGGCTGGATCAAAAAAGAACCGGGCGACCCGTTAAAATTGCTTAGCCGAGGTCCTGGAAGCCTAACACGGCGTGATCTTGTGCAAAAAGCCGCTCCCGAGCTCCAGCTGGAAGTGTAAAAAGAACCGGGCTGGATAAAAAAAAGAACCGGGCTGGATCAAAAAAGAACCGGGCGACCCGTTAAAATTGCTTAGCCGAGGTCCTGGAAGCCTAACCCGGCGTGATCTTGTGCAAAAAGCCGCTCCCGAGCTCCAGCTGGAAGTGTAAAAAGAACCGGGCTGGATAAAAAAAAGAACCGGGCTGGATCAAAAAAGAACCGGGCGACCCGTTAAAATTGCTTAGCCGAGGTCCTGGAAGCATAACACGGCGTGATCTTGTGCAAATAGCCGCTCCCGAGCTCCAGCTGGAAGTGTAAAAAGAACCAGGCTGGATAAAAAAAAGAACCGGGCTGGATCAAAAAAGAACCGGGCGACCCGTTAAAATTGCTTAGCCGAGGTCCTGGAAGCCTAACCCGGCGTGATCTTGTGCAAAAAGCCGCTCCCAAGCTCCAGCTGGAAGTGTAAAAAGAACCGGGCTGGATAAAAAAAAGAACCGGGCTGGATCAAAAAAGAACCGGGCGACCCGTTAAAATTGCTTAGCCGAGGTCCTGGAAGCCTAACATGGCGTGTTCTTGTGCAAAAAGCCGCTCCCGAGCTTCAGCTGGAAGTGTAAAAAGAACCGGGCTGGATAAAAAAAGAACCGGGCTGGATAAAAAAAAGAACCGGGCGACCCGTTAAAATTGCTTAGCCGAGGTCCTGGAAGCCTAACACGGCGTGATCTTGTGCAAAAAGCCGCTCCCGAGCTCCAGCTGGAAGTGTAAAAAGAACCGGGCTGGATAAAAAAAAGAACCGGGCTGGATCAAAAAAGAACCGGGCGACCCGTTAAAATTGCTTAGCCGAGGTCCTGGAAGCCTAACACGGCGTGATCTTGTGCAAAAAGCCGCTCCCGAGCTCCAGCTGGAAGTGTAAAAAGAACCAGGCTGGATAAAAAAAAGAACCGGGCTGGATCAAAAAAGAACCGGGCGACCCGTTAAAATTGCTTAGCCGAAGTCCTGGAAGCCTAACACGGCGTGATCTTGTGCAAAAAGCCGCTCCCGAGCTCCAGCTGGAAGTGTAAAAAGAACCAGGCTGGATAAAAAAAGAACCGGGCTGGATCAAAAAAGAACCGGGCGACCCGTTAAAATTGCTTAGCCGAGGTCCTGGAAGCCTAACACGGCGTGATCTTGTGCAAAAAGCCGCTCCCGAGCTCCAGCTGGAAGTGTAAAAAGAACCAGGCTGGATAAAAAAAGAACCGGGCTGGATCAAAAAAGAACCGGGCGACCCGTTAAAATTGCTTAGCCGAGGTCCTGGAAGCCTAACCCGGCGTGATCTTGCCCGAAATTCGGCCTCTATACTTCCATTTTAGGTACCAGGCGCTCATAGTGTGTTGGTCCCACTAGTCAGTGTACTGGTCCCACTCGCTAGTGTACTGGTCCCCCTAGTCAGTGTACTCATCCAGTTACCCCCCGTTTTCCAAAACACCATCGGCACGTATAAGGGGGGGACTCCTGAGAGAGATGAGGTATATGGCAGCGCAACACCAATCCGCTCCGCGCTGGTTCCCATGTCGGCTACGGATGAATAAAACCAGCCTGTCCCCCCTGGAGCTCACGAGACACGGAATTTTTTCTAAGTGCCAACGGCTCTTCCGAGCAAACGTGTCCGCTCCGGCTGGTTCCCCCGTCGGCCTCGAATGACGAAAAATGCCGGTCTCCGCCCGGAGCTCATGACAAACGAAAAATTTTCTAAGTGCCAACGGCACTAGCGAGCGAATGTGTCCGCTCGGCGCTGGTTCCCGGGTCGAACCCGGAAGACGAAAAACGCCGGTCCTCGCCCGGAGCTCATGACAAACGAAAAATTTTCTAAGTGCCAACGGCACTAGCGAGCGAATGTGTCCGCTCGGCGCTGGTTCCCGGGTCGAACCCGGAAGACGAAAAACGCCGGTCCTCGCCCGGAGCTCATGACAAACGAAAAATTTTCTAAGTGCCAACGGCACTAGCGAGCGAATGTGTCCGCTCGGCGCTGGTTCCCGGGTCGAACCCGGAAGACGAAAAACGCCGGTCCTCGCCCGGAGCTCATGACAAACGAAAAATTTTCTAAGTGCCAACGGCACTAGCGAGCGAATGTGTCCGCTCGGTGCTGGTTCCCGGGTCGAACCCGGAAGACGAAAAACGCCGGTCTCCGCCCGGAGCTCATGACAAACGAAAAATTTTCTAAGTGCCAACGGCACTAGCGAGCGAATGTGTCCGCTCGGCGCTGGTTCCCGGGTCGAACCCGGAAGACGAAAAACGCCGGTCTCCGCCCGGAGCTCATGACAAACGAAAAATTTTCTAAGTGCCAACGGCACTAGCGAGCGAATGTGTCCGCTCGGCGCTGGTTCCCGGGTCGGACCCGGAAGACGAAAAACGCCGGTCTCCGCCCGGAGCTCATGACAAACGAAAAATTTTCTAAGTGCCAACGGCACTAGCGAGCGAATGTGTCCGCTCGGCGCTGGTTCCCGGGTCGAACCCGGAAGACGAAAAACGCCGGTCTCCGCCCGGAGCTCATGACAAACGAAAAATTTTCTAAGTGCCAACGGCACTAGCGAGCGAATGTGTCCGCTCGGCGCTGGTTCCCGGGTCGGACCCGGAAGACGAAAAACGCCGGTCTCCGCCCGGAGCTCATGACAAACGAAAAATTTTCTAAGTGCCAACGGCACTAGCGAGCGAATGTGTCCGCTCGGCGCTGGTTCCCGGGTCGGACCCGGAAGACGAAAAACGCCGGTCCTCGCCTGGAGGTCCCAGCAAAATCGGCGAAAAAACGACTAAGTGTCAACTTTCGAAAAAACGGCTAAGTGTCGACTTTCGAAAAAACGGCTAAGTGTCAACTTTCGAAAAAACGGCTAAGTGTCAACTTTCGAAAAAACGACTAAGTGCCCACGGCTCTGCGGGGCTTGTGAGTCCGCCCCGCGCCGGTTCGGCGGTCGGCCTCAAAAAGCAAAAAATCAGCCTCTCTCCCTGGAGCTCACCAAAAATTTGTCGAAATTTTTCTAAGTTCTCCTCGAGGTACCAGGGGGTGAGGTACCCGGGCTAAGGTGCAGTACCTTTTTTGGTCTTCAGGTGCGCCAGAGTACAATGAAATGGTCCCAGTAGTCAGTGTACTCATCGACTTTCCCCCCGTTTTCCAAAGCACCTCGTTTACGAGTATGGAGGAGATGGTGCTGGTCTCCCCACGGCGTCGGACACGCCGTCCTCGACAGCACAAGGTCGGATAGAAGACCTGGAAAGCGCCGTGGCACGCGCTGGAGGTGGGCACTTTGGCGAAAAAACGACTAAGTGTCAACTTTCGAAAAAACGACTAAGTGTCAACTTTCGAAAAAACGGCTAAGTGTCAACTTTCGAAAAAACGACTAAGTGTCACCTCTCTGAAAAAATGGCAAAGTGTCGCCTCTCTGAAAATTTTCTAAGTGCCCACGGCTCTGCGGGCTCGTGCATCCGAGCCGCGCCGGTTCTGCAACCGGCCTAGAATGACGAAAAATAACGGTCTCCTCCTGGAGCTCACAGCCAATTGTGGCGAAAAAGTGGCAAAGTGCCCACGGCTCTGCGGGCTCGTGCATCCGACCCGCGCCGGTTCTGCAGCCGGCCTAGAATGACGAAAAATAACGGTCTCCTCCTGGAGCTCACAGCCAACTTGGCAAAAAGTTTCTAAGTGCCCACGGCCCTGCCGAGCTTTGGCGTCCGCCCAGCGCCGGTTCCGCAGTCGGCCTCCAATGACGAAAAATAACGGTCTCCTCCTGGAGCTCACAGCCAACTTGGCAAAAAGTTTCTAAGTGCCCACGGCCCTGCCGAGCTTTGGCGTCCGCCCAGCCGAGCTTTGGCGTCCGCCCAGCGCCGGTTCCGCAGTCGGCCTCGAATGACGAAAAATAACGGTCTCCTCCTGGAGCTCACAGCCAACTTGGCAAAAAGTTTCTAAGTGCCCACGGCCCTGCCGAGCTTTGGCGTCCGCCCAGCGCCGGTTCCGCAATCGGCCTCGAATGACGAAAAATAACGGTCTCCTCCTGGAGCTCACAGCCAACTTGGCAAAAAGTTTCTAAGTGCCCACGGCCCTGCCGAGCTTTGGCGTCCGCCCAGCGCCGGTTCCGCAGTCGGCCTCGAATGACGAAAAATAACGGTCTCCTCCTGGAGCTCACAGCCAACTTGGCAAAAAGTTTCTAAGTGCCCACGGCCCTGCCGAGCTTTGGCGTCCGCCCAGCGCCGGTTCCGCAGTCGGCCTCGAATGACGAAAAATAACGGTCTCCTCCTGGAGCTCACAGCCAACTTGGCAAAAAGTTTCTAAGTGCCCACGGCCCTGCCGAGCTTTGGCGTCCGCCCAGCGCCGGTTCCGCAGTCGGCCTCGAATGACGAAAAATAACGGTCTCCTCCTGGAGCTCACAGCCAACTTGGCAAAAAGTTTCTAAGTGCCCACGGCCCTGCCGAGCTTTGGCGTCCGCCCAGCGCCGGTTCCGCAGTCGGCCTCGAATGACGAAAAATAACGGTCTCCTCCTGGAGCTCACAGCCAACTTGGCAAAAAGTTTCTAAGTGCCCACGGCCCTGCCGAGCTTTGGCGTCCGCCCAGCGCCGGTTCCGCAGTCGGCCTCGAATGACGAAAAATAACGGTCTCCTCCTGGAGCTCACAGCCAACTTGGCAAAAAGTTTCTAAGTGCCCACGGCCCTGCCGAGCTTTGGCGTCCGCCCAGCGCCGGTTCCGCAGTCGGCCTCGAATGACGAAAAATAACGGTCTCCTCCTGGAGCTCACAGCCAACTTGGCAAAAAGTTTCTAAGTGCCCACGGCCCTGCCGAGCTTTGGCGTCCGCCCAGCGCCGGTTCCGCAGTCGGCCTCGAATGACGAAAAATAACGGTCTCCTCCTGGAGCTCACAGCCAACTTGGCAAAAAGTTTCTAAGTGCCCACGGCCCTGCCGAGCTTTGGCGTCCGCCCAGCGCCGGTTCCGCAGTCGGCCTCGAATGACGAAAAATAACGGTCTCCTCCTGGAGCTCACAGCCAACTTGGCAAAAAGTTTCTAAGTGCCCACGGCCCTGCCGAGCTTTGGCGTCCGCCCAGCGCCGGTTCCGCAGTCGGCCTCGAATGACGAAAAATAACGGTCTCCTCCTGGAGCTCACAGCCAACTTGGCAAAAAGTTTCTAAGTGCCCACGGCCCTGCCGAGCTTTGGCGTCCGCCCAGCGCCGGTTCCGCAGTCGGCCTCGAATGACGAAAAATAACGGTCTCCTCCTGGAGCTCACAGCCAACTTGGCAAAAAGTTTCTAAGTGCCCACGGCCCTGCCGAGCTTTGGCGTCCGCCCAGCGCCGGTTCCGCAGTCGGCCTCGAATGACGAAAAATAACGGTCTCCTCCTGGAGCTCACAGCCAACTTGGCAAAAAGTTTCTAAGTGCCCACGGCCCTGCCGAGCTTTGGCGTCCGCCCAGCGCCGGTTCCGCAGTCGGCCTCGAATGACGAAAAATAACGGTCTCCTCCTGGAGCTCACAGCCAACTTGGCAAAAAGTTTCTAAGTGCCCACGGCCCTGCCGAGCTTTGGCGTCCGCCCAGCGCCGGTTCCGCAGTCGGCCTCGAATGACGAAAAATAACGGTCTCCTCCTGGAGCTCACAGCCAACTTGGCAAAAAGTTTCTAAGTGCCCACGGCCCTGCCGAGCTTTGGCGTCCGCCCAGCGCCGGTTCCGCAGTCGGCCTCGAATGACGAAAAATAACGGTCTCCTCCTGGAGCTCACAGCCAACTTGGCAAAAAGTTTCTAAGTGCCCACGGCCCTGCCGAGCTTTGGCGTCCGCCCAGCGCCGGTTCCGCAGTCGGCCTCGAATGACGAAAAATAACGGTCTCCTCCTGGAGCTCACAGCCAACTTGGCAAAAAGTTTCTAAGTGCCCACGGCCCTGCCGAGCTTTGGCGTCCGCCCAGCGCCGGTTCCGCAGTCGGCCTCGAATGACGAAAAATAACGGTCTCCTCCTGGAGCTCACAGCCAACTTGGCAAAAAGTTTCTAAGTGCCCACGGCCCTGCCGAGCTTTGGCGTCCGCCCAGCGCCGGTTCCGCAGTCGGCCTCGAATGACGAAAAATAACGGTCTCCTCCTGGAGCTCACAGCCAACTTGGCAAAAAGTTTCTAAGTGCCCACGGCCCTGCCGAGCTTTGGCGTCCGCCCAGCGCCGGTTCCGCAGTCGGCCTCGAATGACGAAAAATAACGGTCTCCTCCTGGAGCTCACAGCCAACTTGGCAAAAAGTTTCTAAGTGCCCACGGCCCTGCCGAGCTTTGGCGTCCGCCCAGCGCCGGTTCCGCAGTCGGCCTCGAATGACGAAAAATAACGGTCTCCTCCTGGAGCTCACAGCCAACTTGGCAAAAAGTTTCTAAGTGCCCACGGCCCTGCCGAGCTTTGGCGTCCGCCCAGCGCCGGTTCCGCAGTCGGCCTCGAATGACGAAAAATAACGGTCTCCTCCTGGAGCTCACAGCCAACTTGGCAAAAAGTTTCTAAGTGCCCACGGCCCTGCCGAGCTTTGGCGTCCGCCCAGCGCCGGTTCCGCAGTCGGCCTCGAATGACGAAAAATAACGGTCTCCTCCTGGAGCTCACAGCCAACTTGGCAAAAAGTTTCTAAGTGCCCACGGCCCTGCCGAGCTTTGGCGTCCGCCCAGCGCCGGTTCCGCAGTCGGCCTCGAATGACGAAAAATAACGGTCTCCTCCTGGAGCTCACAGCCAACTTGGCAAAAAGTTTCTAAGTGCCCACGGCCCTGCCGAGCTTTGGCGTCCGCCCAGCGCCGGTTCCGCAGTCGGCCTCGAATGACGAAAAATAACGGTCTCCTCCTGGAGCTCACAGCCAACTTGGCAAAAAGTTTCTAAGTGCCCACGGCCCTGCCGAGCTTTGGCGTCCGCCCAGCGCCGGTTCCGCAGTCGGCCTCGAATGACGAAAAATAACGGTCTCCTCCTGGAGCTCACAGCCAACTTGGCAAAAAGTTTCTAAGTGCCCACGGCCCTGCCGAGCTTTGGCGTCCGCCCAGCGCCGGTTCCGCAGTCGGCCTCGAATGACGAAAAATAACGGTCTCCTCCTGGAGCTCACAGCCAACTTGGCAAAAAGTTTCTAAGTGCCCACGGCCCTGCCGAGCTTTGGCGTCCGCCCAGCGCCGGTTCCGCAGTCGGCCTCGAATGACGAAAAATAACGGTCTCCTCCTGGAGCTCACAGCCAACTTGGCAAAAAGTTTCTAAGTGCCCACGGCCCTGCCGAGCTTTGGCGTCCGCCCAGCGCCGGTTCCGCAGTCGGCCTCGAATGACGAAAAATAACGGTCTCCTCCTGGAGCTCACAGCCAACTTGGCAAAAAGTTTCTAAGTGCCCACGGCCCTGCCGAGCTTTGGCGTCCGCCCAGCGCCGGTTCCGCAGTCGGCCTCGAATGACGAAAAATAACGGTCTCCTCCTGGAGCTCACAGCCAACTTGGCAAAAAGTTTCTAAGTGCCCACGGCCCTGCCGAGCTTTGGCGTCCGCCCAGCGCCGGTTCCGCAGTCGGCCTCGAATGACGAAAAATAACGGTCTCCTCCTGGAGCTCACAGCCAACTTGGCAAAAAGTTTCTAAGTGCCCACGGCCCTGCCGAGCTTTGGCGTCCGCCCAGCGCCGGTTCCGCAGTCGGCCTCGAATGACGAAAAATAACGGTCTCCTCCTGGAGCTCACAGCCAACTTGGCAAAAAGTTTCTAAGTGCCCACGGCCCTGCCGAGCTTTGGCGTCCGCCCAGCGCCGGTTCCGCAGTCGGCCTCGAATGACGAAAAATAACGGTCTCCTCCTGGAGCTCACAGCCAACTTGGCAAAAAGTTTCTAAGTGCCCACGGCCCTGCCGAGCTTTGGCGTCCGCCCAGCGCCGGTTCCGCAGTCGGCCTCGAATGACGAAAAATAACGGTCTCCTCCTGGAGCTCACAGCCAACTTGGCAAAAAGTTTCTAAGTGTCACATCTCTGAAAAAACGGCTAAGTGTCGACTTTCGAAAAAACGGCAAAGTGTCACATCTCTGAAAAAACGGCTAAGTGTCGACTTTCGAAAAAACGGCTAAGTGTCAACTTTCGAAAAAACGGCTAAGTGTCGCCTCTCTGAAAAAACGGCAAAGTGTCAACTTTCGAAAAAACGACAGAGTGTCGCCTCTCTGAAAAAACGACTAAGTGTCGACTCTGAGAAAATGGCAAAGTGCCCACGGCTCTGCGGGCTCGTGCATCCGACCCGCGCCGGTTCCCCAGCCGGCCTGAAATAAGGCAAAACCAGCCTCTCCGCCTGGAGCTCAGAGCCAACTTGGCGAATATTTTCTAAGTGCCCACGGCTCTGCGTGGCTACGGCGTCTGCCCAGCGCCGGTTCCTGGGTCGAACCCCGAGGACGAGGAATGCCGGTCTCCGCCTGGAGGTCCCAGCTTAATCGGCGAAAATTTTCTAAGTGCCCACGGCTCTGCCGGGCTCGTGCATCCGACCCGCGCCGGTTCCCCAGCCGGCCTGAAATAAGGCAAAACCAGGCTCTCCCCCTGGAGCTCAGAGCCAATTGTGGCGAAAAAACGACTAAGTGTCAACTTTCGAAAAAACGACTAAGTGTCAACTTTCCAAAAAAACGGCTAAGTGTCGACTTTCGAAAAAACGGCTAAGTGTCAACTTTCGAAAAAACGACTAAGTGTCGCCTCTGAAAAAACGACTAAGTGTCGCCTCTCTGAAAAAACGACTAAGTGCCCACGGCTCTGCGGGGCTTGTGAGTCCGCCCCGCGCCGGTTCGGCGGTCGGCCTCAAAAAGCGAAAAATCAGCCTCTCTCCCTGGAGCTCACCAAAAATTTGTCGAAATTTTTCTAAGTTCTCCTCGAGGTACCAGGGGGTGAGGTACCCGGGCTAAGGTGCAGTACCTTTTTTGGTCTTCAGGTGCGCCAGAGTACAATGAAATGGTCCCAGTAGTCAGTGTACTCATCGACTTTCCCCCCGTTTTCCAAAGCACCCCGTTTACGAGTATGGAGGAGATGGTGCTGGTCTCCCCACGGCGTCGGACACGCCGTCCTCGACAGCACAAGGTCGGATAGAAGACCTGAAAAGCGCCGTGGCACGCGCTGGAGGTGTCACTGTGGCGAAAAAGTGACTAAGTGTCAACTTTCGAAAAAACGGCTAAGTGTCAACTTTCGAAAAAACGGCTAAGTGTCAACTTTCGAAAAAACGGCTAAGTGTCACCTCTCTGAAAAAACGGCAAAGTGTCAACTTTCGAAAAAACGACTAAGTGTCAACTTTCGAAAAAACGACTAAGTGTCACCTCTCTGAAAAAATGGCAAAGTGTCAACTGCGAATGTGGTGGTGCATGGAAGGAAGTGGAGGACGGCCGCCTCCTTAAACACAGGCCGAAGAGGAGCGTCAGGGCCGGCTCCTTAAACACGGACCGAGTGTCGCCCTTAACACAGACCAAGCGGAGGACGGCCGCCTCCCTAAATACAGGCCGAACCGGAGCGCGAGGGCCGCTCCTTAAACACGGACCGAGTGTCGCCCTTAACACAGACCAAGGGGAGGACGGCCGCCTCCTTAAACACAGGCCGGAGAGGAGCGTCAGGGCCAGGCTCCTCAAACATGGACCGAGTGTCGCCCTTAACACAGACCAAGCGGAGGACGGCCGCCTCCCTAAATACAGGCCGAACCGGAGCGCGAGGGCCAGGCTCCTTAAACACGGACCGAGTGTCGCCCTTAACACAGACCAAGGGGAGGACGGCCGCCTCCTTAAACACAGGCCGGAGAGGAGCGTCAGGGCCAGGCTCCTCAAACATGGACCGAGTGTCGCCCTTAACACAGACCAAGGGGAGGACGGCCGCCTCCTTAAACACAGGCCGGAGAGGAGCGTCAGGGCCAGGCTCCTCAAACATGGACCGAGTGTCGCCCTTAACACAGACCAAGGGGAGGACGGCCGCCTCCTTAAACACAGGCCGGAGAGGAGCGTCAGGGCCAGGCTCCTCAAACATGGACCGAGTGTCGCCCTTAACACAGACCAAGGGGAGGACGGCCGCCTCCTTAAACACAGGCCGGAGAGGAGCGTCAGGGCCAGGCTCCTCAAACATGGACCGAGTGTCGCCCTTAACACAGACCAAGCGGAGGACGGCCGCCTCCCTAAATACAGGCCGAACCGGAGCGCGAGTGTCGCTCCTTAAACACGGACCGAGTGGAGGACGGCCGCCTCCTTAAACACAGGCCGAACAAAATGACACAAAGTGTCAACTGCGAATGTTGTCCATCCAAGGAAGGAGCGTGATGCCCGGCCGGCTCCTTAAACACAGGCCGAGAGTCGCCCCGGACGGTCCGCCTCGCGGCGCCCGTCTGCTCGGATAAAATGACACAAAGTGTCAACTACGAATGTTGTCCATCCAAGGAGGGAGCGTGATGCCCGGCCGGCTCCGAAAACACAGGCCGAGAGTCGCCCCGGACGGTCCGCCTCGCGGCGCCCGTCTGCTCGGATAAAATGACACAAAGTGTCAACTGCGAATGTTGTCCATCCAAGGAAGGAGCGTGATGCCCGGCCGGCTCCTTAAACACAGGCCGAGAGTCGCCCCGGACGGTCCGCCTCGCGGCGCCCGCCCGCTCGGATAAAATGACACAAAGTGTCAACTACGAATGTTGTCCATCCAAGGAAGGAGCGTGATGCCCGGCCGGCTCCTTAAACACAGGCCGAGAGTCGCCCCGGACGGTCCGCCTCGCGGCGCCCGTCTGCTCGGATAAAATGACACAAAGTGTCAACTGCGAATGTTGTCCATCCAAGGAAGGAGCGTGATGCCCGGCCGGCTCCTTAAACACAGGCCGAGAGTCGCCCCGGACGGTCCGCCTCGCGGCGCCCGCCCGCTCGGATAAAATGACACAAAGTGTCAACTACGAATGTTGTCCATCCAAGGAAGGAGCGTGATGCCCGGCCGGCTCCTTAAACACAGGCCGAGAGTCGCCCCGGACGGTCGCCTCGCGGCGCCCGTCTGCTCGGATAAAATGACACAAAGTGTCAACTACGAATGTTGTCCATCCAAGGAGGGAGCGTGATGCCCGGCCGGCTCCGAAAACACAGGCCGAGAGTCGCCCCGGACGGTCCGCCTCGCGGCGCCCGTCTGCTCGGATAAAATGACACAAAGTGTCAACTGCGAATGTTGTCCATCCAAGGAAGGAGCGTGATGCCCGGCCGGCTCCTTAAACACAGGCCGAGAGTCGCCCCGGACGGTCCGCCTCGCGGCGCCCGCCCGCTCGGATAAAATGACACAAAGTGTCAACTACGAATGTTGTCCATCCAAGGAAGGAGCGTGATGCCCGGCCGGCTCCTTAAACACAGGCCGAGAGTCGCCCCGGACGGTCGCCTCGCGGCGCCCGTCTGCTCGGATAAAATGACACAAAGTGTCAACTACGAATGTTGTCCATCCAAGGAGGGAGCGTGATGCCCGGCCGGCTCCGAAAACACAGGCCGAGAGTCGCCCCGGACGGTCCGCCTCGCGGCGCCCGTCTGCTCGGATAAAATGACACAAAGTGTCAACTGCGAATGTTGTCCATCCAAGGAAGGAGCGTGATGCCCGGCCGGCTCCTTAAACACAGGCCGAGAGTCGCCCCGGACGGTCCGCCTCGCGGCGCCCGCCCGCTCGGATAAAATGACACAAAGTGTCAACTACGAATGTTGTCCATCCAAGGAGGGAGCGTGAGGCCCGGCCGGCTCCGAAAACACAGGCCGAGAGTCGCCCCGGACGGTCCGCCTCTCGAGGCGCCCGCCCGCTCGGATAAAATGACACAAAGTGTCAACTACGAATGTTGTCCATCCAAGGAGGGAGCGTGATGCCCGGCCGGCTCCGAAAACACAGGCCGAGATTCGACCCCGGACGGGCCGTCTTCTCCCGGCGCCCGCCCGCGTACGCCCCCCATCCCCGGTCGCCCGTCTGCTCCCGGCGGGCCTCCGAGTACCCCCTCACCCAACTGACCGACTGGCACTCATGACCCGCCTTGGTAGGGCCTCCATCGGCCTCGGCTCGTCCGACGTCGGGTGGACGGTTCCTACCCACTGCGGGTCGCACTCTAGCGCCCCGGCCGCCGCGTGAGCGTGCGCTCCCCGCGCCGCCCCGCAGGCCCCGGCGCGACCGTACTGCGGCGAGACCGAGACGACCCGGTTTGGCATCCATCCCACCTAGCCACGATCCACGGAGGCCGAGCGAGCGGCTGAGTGTCGGGCGCCGCGCGTGCGAGCGTCCGCCGGCCGCGCCGGTCCTTCCGCGAATGTCGTTTCTCAAACCCTCCGGCTTGATAGCGGCGGCACCACGGGAAGCCGTCCACACACACCGTCCGACCTCTATCCGAAAAGCCTTCCCGACCAACCGCGGTCGCGGGGGCGTCTGTCGCTCCGCATCGGGGGGGCGTATGGCTTCCGCGCTACGCGCTGCGGGCTCGGGGGGGCCGCAACGGCTGAGTCTGACTCGGCCGGGGCGCAGCTTCCCTCCCGGCAGTCAGCAATAGTGCCGATCGCGCCTGCCACCAGCCCCCTCCCCGACGGGTTCGTCGGCGCCGGCTGGCCGCCGTCCGCCTTCGTTCCCCGAGGGTTCCCAACCAGCGCCGATCCAACTCCGCATCCTGGCCGCACGCAGTGCGTGCCTCGCGCGGGTAAGTCGCCGGCGCAGCGCCGCAGCTCCCGACCCCCGCGTACGGGAATAGTTGAGGGCCTCAGCGGGCCGCACCGACCGAGTCCGACTCGGGCCGGGGCGCAGATTCCCGCTTGGGTGACCGAACGTTCTCTGCTCGGGCCGGAGGGCCGACGCCCGTCCCCCCCCGTCGTCCCCCACGGACCGCCTCCGAGGCCACTTCGCACGGCTCATCCTCGGCTCCCTACCAATGCTTAATCGATGGGGCCGCCCGGCCGGATTCGCGCCACCCTGTCCACCGCGAGTCTCCCCAGACTAACCCGAGTTACCGCCCAGCTCGCCTAACCTTGCACTCGCTCTGCCAAACGGTCGTGTAGTCGGCGGGCCGTCCTACGGGTCGCCCTCCCTCCCCAAACGCGCGGCGGGATAGCGGCAAGGCGGCGGCGGCGGCCAGCGGCGTCGGGGCGCTCGCACCGGAGAAGAGGCGTCTTACGAGGCCGGGCGCAGCTCCCTCTCGTTTACTTGCTGAGTAGCGGCGCTCGAAGGTTCCGCGGCGAGCGCGGCTCATCCCATTGAATGTCCCTGCACCAGGCTCCATCGAAGGGCCGCCCGGCCGGATTCGCACCCCCCTGTCCACCGCGAAGTCCCCTCGACTAACCCGAGTTACCGCCCAGTTCGCCTAACCTTGCATCGCCCCGCCAAACGAGCGAGTTGTCGGCCGTCCTGCGGGTCGCCACCGGCCCCAAACGTGCGGAGGGATAGCGGCAAGGCGGCGGCGGCGGCCAGCGGCGTCGGGGTCGACCTAGCACCGGAGAAGAGGTGT
>NW_028232266.1:45000-60000 GCF_054491065.1 Syngnathus leptorhynchus | reverse complement strand
GGTCGAATCTCGGCCTGTGTTTTCGGAGCCGGCCGGGCATCACGCTCCCTCCTTGGATGGACAACATTCGTAGTTGACACTTTGTGTCATTTTATCCGAGCGGGCGGGCGCCTCGAGAGGCGGACCGTCCGGGGCGACTCTCGGCCTGTGTTTTCGGAGCCGGCCGGGCCTCACGCTCCCTCCTTGGATGGACAACATTCGTAGTTGACACTTTGTGTCATTTTATCCGAGCAGACGGGCGCCGCGAGGCGGACCGTCCGGGGCGACTCTCGGCCTGTGTTTTCGGAGCCGGCCGGGCATCACGCTCCCTCCTTGGATGGACAACATTCGTAGTTGACACTTTGTGTCATTTTATCCGAGCAGACGGGCGCCGCGAGGCGACCGTCCGGGGCGACTCTCGGCCTGTGTTTAAGGAGCCGGCCGGGCATCACGCTCCTTCCTTGGATGGACAACATTCGTAGTTGACACTTTGTGTCATTTTATCCGAGCGGGCGGGCGCCGCGAGGCGGACCGTCCGGGGCGACTCTCGGCCTGTGTTTAAGGAGCCGGCCGGGCATCACGCTCCTTCCTTGGATGGACAACATTCGCAGTTGACACTTTGTGTCATTTTATCCGAGCAGACGGGCGCCGCGAGGCGGACCGTCCGGGGCGACTCTCGGCCTGTGTTTTCGGAGCCGGCCGGGCATCACGCTCCCTCCTTGGATGGACAACATTCGTAGTTGACACTTTGTGTCATTTTATCCGAGCAGACGGGCGCCGCGAGGCGACCGTCCGGGGCGACTCTCGGCCTGTGTTTAAGGAGCCGGCCGGGCATCACGCTCCTTCCTTGGATGGACAACATTCGTAGTTGACACTTTGTGTCATTTTATCCGAGCGGGCGGGCGCCGCGAGGCGGACCGTCCGGGGCGACTCTCGGCCTGTGTTTAAGGAGCCGGCCGGGCATCACGCTCCTTCCTTGGATGGACAACATTCGCAGTTGACACTTTGTGTCATTTTATCCGAGCAGACGGGCGCCGCGAGGCGGACCGTCCGGGGCGACTCTCGGCCTGTGTTTTCGGAGCCGGCCGGGCATCACGCTCCCTCCTTGGATGGACAACATTCGTAGTTGACACTTTGTGTCATTTTATCCGAGCAGACGGGCGCCGCGAGGCGGACCGTCCGGGGCGACTCTCGGCCTGTGTTTAAGGAGCCGGCCGGGCATCACGCTCCTTCCTTGGATGGACAACATTCGCAGTTGACACTTTGTGTCATTTTGTTCGGCCTGTGTTTAAGGAGGCGGCCGTCCTCCACTCGGTCCGTGTTTAAGGAGCGACACTCGCGCTCCGGTTCGGCCTGTATTTAGGGAGGCGGCCGTCCTCCGCTTGGTCTGTGTTAAGGGCGACACTCTGTCCATGTTTGAGGAGCCTGGCCCTGACGCTCCTCTCCGGCCTGTGTTTAAGGAGGCGGCCGTCCTCCCCTTGGTCCGTGTTAAGGGCGACACTCGGTCCATGTTTGAGGAGCCTGGCCCTGACGCTCCTCTCCGGCCTGTGTTTAAGGAGGCGGCCGTCCTCCCCTTGGTCCGTGTTAAGGGCGACACTCGGTCCATGTTTGAGGAGCCTGGCCCTGACGCTCCTCTCCGGCCTGTGTTTAAGGAGGCGGCCGTCCTCCCCTTGGTCTGTGTTAAGGGCGACACTCGGTCCATGTTTGAGGAGCCTGGCCCTGACGCTCCTCTCCGGCCTGTGTTTAAGGAGGCGGCCGTCCTCCCCTTGGTCCGTGTTAAGGGCGACACTCGGTCCATGTTTGAGGAGCCTGGCCCTGACGCTCCTCTCCGGCCTGTGTTTAAGGAGGCGGCCGTCCTCCCCTTGGTCCGTGTTAAGGGCGACACTCGGTCCATGTTTGAGGAGCCTGGCCCTGACGCTCCTCTCCGGCCTGTGTTTAAGGAGGCGGCCGTCCTCCCCTTGGTCTGTGTTAAGGGCGACACTCGGTCCATGTTTGAGGAGCCTGGCCCTGACGCTCCTCTCCGGCCTGTGTTTAAGGAGGCGGCCGTCCTCCCCTTGGTCTGTGTTAAGGGCGACACTCGGTCCATGTTTGAGGAGCCTGGCCCTGACGCTCCTCTCCGGCCTGTGTTTAAGGAGGCGGCCGTCCTCCCCTTGGTCTGTGTTAAGGGCGACACTCGGTCCATGTTTGAGGAGCCTGGCCCTGACGCTCCTCTCCGGCCTGTGTTTAAGGAGGCGGCCGTCCTCCCCTTGGTCTGTGTTAAGGGCGACACTCGGTCCGTGTTTAAGGAGCGGCCCTCGCGCTCCGGTTCGGCCTGTATTTAGGGAGGCGGCCGTCCTCCGCTTGGTCTGTGTTAAGGGCGACACTCGGTCCGTGTTTAAGGAGCCGGCCCTGACGCTCCTCTTCGGCCTGTGTTTAAGGAGGCGGCCGTCCTCCACTTCCTTCCATGCACCACCACATTCGCAGTTGACACTTTGCCATTTTTTCAGAGAGGTGACACTTAGTCGTTTTTTCGAAAGTTGACACTTAGTCGTTTTTTCGAAAGTTGACACTTTGCCGTTTTTTCAGAGAGGCGACACTTAGCCGTTTTTTCGAAAGTTGACACTTAGCCGTTTTTTCGAAAGTTGACACTTAGCCGTTTTTTCGAAAGTTGACACTTAGCCGTTTTTTCGAAAGTTGACACTTAGTCACTTTTTCGCCACAGTGACACCTCCAGCGCGTGCCACGGCGCTTTTCAGGTCTTCTATCCGACCTTGTGCTGTCGAGGACGGCGTGTCCGACGCCGTGGGGAGACCAGCACCATCTCCTCCATACTCGTAAACGGGGTGCTTTGGAAAACGGGGGGAAAGTCGATGAGTACACTGACTACTGGGACCATTTCATTGTACTCTGGCGCACCTGAAGACCAAAAAAGGTACTGCACCTTAGCCCGGGTACCTCACCCCCTGGTACCTCGAGGAGAACTTAGAAAAATTTCGACAAATTTTTGGTGAGCTCCAGGGAGAGAGGCTGATTTTTCGCTTTTTGAGGCCGACCGCCGAACCGGCGCGGGGCGGACTCACAAGCCCCGCAGAGCCGTGGGCACTTAGTCGTTTTTTCAGAGAGGCGACACTTAGTCGTTTTTTCAGAGGCGACACTTAGTCATTTTTTCGAAAGTTGACACTTAGCCGTTTTTTCGAAAGTCGACACTTAGCCGTTTTTTTGGAAAGTTGACACTTAGTCGTTTTTTCGAAAGTTGACACTTAGTCGTTTTTTCGCCACAATTGGCTCTGAGCTCCAGGGGGAGAGCCTGGTTTTGCCTTATTTCAGGCCGGCTGGGGAACCGGCGCGGGTCGGATGCACGAGCCCGGCAGAGCCGTGGGCACTTAGAAAATTTTCGCCGATTAAGCTGGGACCTCCAGGCGGAGACCGGCATTCCTCGTCCTCGGGGTTCGACCCAGGAACCGGCGCTGGGCAGACGCCGTAGCCACGCAGAGCCGTGGGCACTTAGAAAATATTCGCCAAGTTGGCTCTGAGCTCCAGGCGGAGAGGCTGGTTTTGCCTTATTTCAGGCCGGCTGGGGAACCGGCGCGGGTCGGATGCACGAGCCCGCAGAGCCGTGGGCACTTTGCCATTTTCTCAGAGTCGACACTTAGTCGTTTTTTCAGAGAGGCGACACTCTGTCGTTTTTTCGAAAGTTGACACTTTGCCGTTTTTTCAGAGAGGCGACACTTAGCCGTTTTTTCGAAAGTTGACACTTAGCCGTTTTTTCGAAAGTCGACACTTAGCCGTTTTTTCAGAGATGTGACACTTTGCCGTTTTTTCGAAAGTCGACACTTAGCCGTTTTTTCAGAGATGTGACACTTAGAAACTTTTTGCCAAGTTGGCTGTGAGCTCCAGGAGGAGACCGTTATTTTTCGTCATTCGAGGCCGACTGCGGAACCGGCGCTGGGCGGACGCCAAAGCTCGGCAGGGCCGTGGGCACTTAGAAACTTTTTGCCAAGTTGGCTGTGAGCTCCAGGAGGAGACCGTTATTTTTCGTCATTCGAGGCCGACTGCGGAACCGGCGCTGGGCGGACGCCAAAGCTCGGCAGGGCCGTGGGCACTTAGAAACTTTTTGCCAAGTTGGCTGTGAGCTCCAGGAGGAGACCGTTATTTTTCGTCATTCGAGGCCGACTGCGGAACCGGCGCTGGGCGGACGCCAAAGCTCGGCAGGGCCGTGGGCACTTAGAAACTTTTTGCCAAGTTGGCTGTGAGCTCCAGGAGGAGACCGTTATTTTTCGTCATTCGAGGCCGACTGCGGAACCGGCGCTGGGCGGACGCCAAAGCTCGGCAGGGCCGTGGGCACTTAGAAACTTTTTGCCAAGTTGGCTGTGAGCTCCAGGAGGAGACCGTTATTTTTCGTCATTCGAGGCCGACTGCGGAACCGGCGCTGGGCGGACGCCAAAGCTCGGCAGGGCCGTGGGCACTTAGAAACTTTTTGCCAAGTTGGCTGTGAGCTCCAGGAGGAGACCGTTATTTTTCGTCATTCGAGGCCGACTGCGGAACCGGCGCTGGGCGGACGCCAAAGCTCGGCAGGGCCGTGGGCACTTAGAAACTTTTTGCCAAGTTGGCTGTGAGCTCCAGGAGGAGACCGTTATTTTTCGTCATTGGAGGCCGACTGCGGAACCGGCGCTGGGCGGACGCCAAAGCTCGGCAGGGCCGTGGGCACTTAGAAACTTTTTGCCAAGTTGGCTGTGAGCTCCAGGAGGAGACCGTTATTTTTCGTCATTCTAGGCCGGCTGCAGAACCGGCGCGGGTCGGATGCACGAGCCCGCAGAGCCGTGGGCACTTTGCCACTTTTTCGCCACAATTGGCTGTGAGCTCCAGGAGGAGACCGTTATTTTTCGTCATTCTAGGCCGGTTGCAGAACCGGCGCGGCTCGGATGCACGAGCCCGCAGAGCCGTGGGCACTTAGAAAATTTTCAGAGAGGCGACACTTTGCCATTTTTTCAGAGAGGTGACACTTAGTCGTTTTTTCGAAAGTTGACACTTAGCCGTTTTTTCGAAAGTTGACACTTAGTCGTTTTTTCGAAAGTTGACACTTAGTCGTTTTTTCGCCAAAGTGCCCACCTCCAGCGCGTGCCACGGCGCTTTCCAGGTCTTCTATCCGACCTTGTGCTGTCGAGGACGGCGTGTCCGACGCCGTGGGGAGACCAGCACCATCTCCTCCATACTCGTAAACGAGGTGCTTTGGAAAACGGGGGGAAAGTCGATGAGTACACTGACTACTGGGACCATTTCATTGTACTCTGGCGCACCTGAAGACCAAAAAAGGTACTGCACCTTAGCCCGGGTACCTCACCCCCTGGTACCTCGAGGAGAACTTAGAAAAATTTCGACAAATTTTTGGTGAGCTCCAGGGAGAGAGGCTGATTTTTTGCTTTTTGAGGCCGACCGCCGAACCGGCGCGGGGCGGACTCACAAGCCCCGCAGAGCCGTGGGCACTTAGTCGTTTTTTCGAAAGTTGACACTTAGCCGTTTTTTCGAAAGTTGACACTTAGCCGTTTTTTCGAAAGTCGACACTTAGCCGTTTTTTCGAAAGTTGACACTTAGTCGTTTTTTCGCCGATTTTGCTGGGACCTCCAGGCGAGGACCGGCGTTTTTCGTCTTCCGGGTCCGACCCGGGAACCAGCGCCGAGCGGACACATTCGCTCGCTAGTGCCGTTGGCACTTAGAAAATTTTTCGTTTGTCATGAGCTCCGGGCGGAGACCGGCGTTTTTCGTCTTCCGGGTTCGACCCGGGAACCAGCGCCGAGCGGACACATTCGCTCGCTAGTGCCGTTGGCACTTAGAAAATTTTTCGTTTGTCATGAGCTCCGGGCGGAGACCGGCGTTTTTCGTCTTCCGGGTTCGACCCGGGAACCAGCACCGAGCGGACACATTCGCTCGCTAGTGCCGTTGGCACTTAGAAAATTTTTCGTTTGTCATGAGCTCCGGGCGAGGACCGGCGTTTTTCGTCTTCCGGGTTCGACCCGGGAACCAGCGCCGAGCGGACACATTCGCTCGCTAGTGCCGTTGGCACTTAGAAAATTTTTCGTTTGTCATGAGCTCCGGGCGGAGACCGGCGTTTTTCGTCTTCCGGGTTCGACCCGGGAACCAGCGCCGAGCGGACACATTCGCTCGCTAGTGCCGTTGGCACTTAGAAAATTTTTCGTTTGTCATGAGCTCCGGGCGGAGACCGGCGTTTTTCGTCTTCCGGGTTCGACCCGGGAACCAGCACCGAGCGGACACATTCGCTCGCTAGTGCCGTTGGCACTTAGAAAATTTTTCGTTTGTCATGAGCTCCGGGCGAGGACCGGCGTTTTTCGTCTTCCGGGTTCGACCCGGGAACCAGCGCCGAGCGGACACATTCGCTCGCTAGTGCCGTTGGCACTTAGAAAATTTTTCGTTTGTCATGAGCTCCGGGCGGAGACCGGCGTTTTTCGTCTTCCGGGTTCGACCCGGGAACCAGCGCCGAGCGGACACATTCGCTCGCTAGTGCCGTTGGCACTTAGAAAATTTTTCGTTTGTCATGAGCTCCGGGCGGAGACCGGCGTTTTTCGTCTTCCGGGTTCGACCCGGGAACCAGCGCCGAGCGGACACATTCGCTCGCTAGTGCCGTTGGCACTTAGAAAATTTTTCGTTTGTCATGAGCTCCGGGCGGAGACCGGCATTTTTCGTCATTCGAGGCCGACGGGGGAACCAGCCGGAGCGGACACGTTTGCTCGGAAGAGCCGTTGGCACTTAGAAAAAATTCCGTGTCTCGTGAGCTCCAGGGGGGACAGGCTGGTTTTATTCATCCGTAGCCGACATGGGAACCAGCGCGGAGCGGATTGGTGTTGCGCTGCCATATACCTCATCTCTCTCAGGAGTCCCCCCCTTATACGTGCCGATGGTGTTTTGGAAAACGGGGGGTAACTGGATGAGTACACTGACTAGGGGGACCAGTACACTAGCGAGTGGGACCAGTACACTGACTAGTGGGACCAACACACTATGAGCGCCTGGTACCTAAAATGGAAGTATAGAGGCCGAATTTCGGGCAAGATCACGCCGGGTTAGGCTTCCAGGACCTCGGCTAAGCAATTTTAACGGGTCGCCCGGTTCTTTTTTGATCCAGCCCGGTTCTTTTTTTATCCAGCCTGGTTCTTTTTACACTTCCAGCTGGAGCTCGGGAGCGGCTTTTTGCACAAGATCACGCCGTGTTAGGCTTCCAGGACTTCGGCTAAGCAATTTTAACGGGTCGCCCGGTTCTTTTTTGATCCAGCCCGGTTCTTTTTTTTATCCAGCCTGGTTCTTTTTACACTTCCAGCTGGAGCTCGGGAGCGGCTTTTTGCACAAGATCACGCCGTGTTAGGCTTCCAGGACCTCGGCTAAGCAATTTTAACGGGTCGCCCGGTTCTTTTTTGATCCAGCCCGGTTCTTTTTTTTATCCAGCCCGGTTCTTTTTACACTTCCAGCTGGAGCTCGGGAGCGGCTTTTTGCACAAGATCACGCCGTGTTAGGCTTCCAGGACCTCGGCTAAGCAATTTTAACGGGTCGCCCGGTTCTTTTTTGATCCAGCCCGGTTCTTTTTTTATCCAGCCCGGTTCTTTTTACACTTCCAGCTGGAGCTCGGGAGCGGCTTTTTGCACAAGATCACGCCGTGTTAGGCTTCCAGGACCTCGGCTAAGCAATTTTAACGGGTCGCCCGGTTCTTTTTTGATCCAGCCCGGTTCTTTTTTTTATCCAGCCTGGTTCTTTTTACACTTCCAGCTGGAGCTCGGGAGCGGCTTTTTGCACAAGATCACGCCGGGTTAGGCTTCCAGGACCTCGGCTAAGCAATTTTAACGGGTCGCCCGGTTCTTTTTTGATCCAGCCCGGTTCTTTTTTTATCCAGCCCGGTTCTTTTTACACTTCCAGCTGGAGCTCGGGAGCGGCTTTTTGCACAAGATCACGCCGTGTTAGGCTTCCAGGACCTCGGCTAAGCAATTTTAACGGGTCGCCCGGTTCTTTTTTTGATCCAGCCCGGTTCTTTTTTTATCCAGCCCGGTTCTTTTTACACTTCCAGCTGGAGCTCGGCAGCGGCTTTTTGCACAAGATCACGCCGTGTTAGGCTTCCAGGACCTCGGCTAAGCAATTTTAACGGGTCGCCCGGTTCTTTTTTTGATCCAGCCCGGTTCTTTTTTTTATCCAGCCCGGTTCTTTTTACACTTCCAGCTGGAGCTCGGGAGCGGCTTTTTGCACAAGATCACGCCGTGTTAGGCTTCCAGGACCTCGGCTCAGCAATTTTAACGGGTCGCCCGGTTCTTTTTTGATCCAGCCCGGTTCTTTTTTTTATCCAGCCTGGTTCTTTTTACACTTCCAGCTGGAGCTCGGGAGCGGCTTTTTGCACAACAACACGCCGTGTTAGGCTTCCAGGACCTCGGCTAAGCAATTTTAACGGGTCGCCCGGTTCTTTTTTGATCCAGCCCGGTTCTTTTTTTATCCAGCCCGGTTCTTTTTACACTTCCAGCTGGAGCTCGGGAGCGGCTTTTTGCACAAGAACACGCCGTGTTAGGCTTCCAGGACCTCGGCTAAGAAATTTTAACGGGTCGCCCGGTTCTTTTTTTGATCCAGCCCGGTTCTTTTTTTATCCAGCCCGGTTCTTTTTACACTTCCAGCTGGAGCTCGGGAGCGGCTTTTTGCACAAGATCACGCCGTGTTAGGCTTCCAGGACCTCGGCTCAGCAATTTTAACGGGTCGCCCGGTTCTTTTTTGATCCAGCCCGGTTCTTTTTTTATCCAGCCCGGTTCTTTTTACACTTCCAGCTGGAGCTCGGGAGCGGCTTTTTGCACAAGATCACGCCGTGTTAGGCTTCCAGGACCTCGGCTAAGCAATTTTAACGGGTCGCCCGGTTCTTTTTTGATCCAGCCCGGTTCTTTTTTTTATCCAGCCTGGTTCTTTTTACACTTCCAGCTGGAGCTCGGGAGCGGCTTTTTGCACAAGAACACGCCGTGTTAGGCTTCCAGGACCTCGGCTAAGCAATTTTAACGGGTCGCCCGGTTCTTTTTTGATCCAGCCCGGTTCTTTTTCCACTTCCAGCTGGAGCTCAGCAGCGGCTTTTTGCACAAGATCACGCCGGGTTAGGCTTCCAGGACCTCGGCTAAGCACTTCTAACGGGTCGCCCGGTTCTTTTTTTGAACCAGCCCGGTTCTTTTTACACTTCCAGCTGGAGCTCAGCAGCGGCTTTTTGCACAAGATCACGCCGGGTTAGGGTTCCAGGACCTCGGCTAAGCAATTTTAACGGGCCGCCCGGTTCTTTTTTTGATCCAGCCCGGTTCTTTTTACACTTCCAGCTGGAGCTCAGCAGCGGCTTTTTGCACAAGATCACGCCGGGTTAGGCTTCCAGGACCTCGGCTAAGCACTTCTAACGGGCCCTGGTCCACCCCTGCCAGCGCATTTCAAAACTTGGCATTAATTTCGACCTAAGAGACGAAGTCTGATTTTTTTCTACCACTTGGGCGGCCTTTTTGCACCCAGAACACCCGCACCGGCACCATAAATTCGAAGGGTGCCGAGTGCGTCGGCGCAGATTCTGCGACGGAGTGACACTTCCCTCTTGTGGACATTCGGCGGTAGGTGAAATGCGCACTCGGTCTTCTCTTTTCTTTTCCTTCCAGTGAAACTTTGGCAACATTCTGCGAGCTGCTGGCTTCCAGAACCTCGGCCAAGCAGGTGGAGGATTTTTTTCCACTTCCAGCTGGAGGTGAGGAGGGACTTTTTGGGCAAGATCACGCCGACTTAGCAAGCAAGGTGGAAGTGCCAGCATGCTCCGTGGCTGGAAGTGTGGATGTGCCAGCACCCTCCCTGCCTATGGAAGTGTGGAGCTCCAGCACCCTCCCTGCCTATGGAAGTGTGGAGCTCCAGCACCCTCCCTGCCTATGGAAGTGTGGAGCTCCAGCACCCTCCCTGCCTATGGAAGTGTGGAGCTCCAGCACCCTCCCTGCCTATGGAAGTGTGGAGCTCCAGCACCCTCCCTGCCTACGGAAGTGTGGAGCTCCAGCACCCTCCCTGCCTATGGAAGTGTGGAGCTCCAGCACCCTCCGTGCCTATGGAAGTGTGGAGCTCCAGCACTCTCCCTGCCTATGGAAGTGTGGAGCTCCAGCACCCTCCCTGCCTATGGAAGTGTGGAGCTCCAGCACCCTCCCTGCCTATGGAAGTGTGGAGCTCCAGCACCCTCCCTGCCTATGGAAGTGTGGAGCTCCAGCACCCTCCCTGCCTATGGAAGTGTGGAGCTCCAGCACCCTCCCTGCCTATGGAAGTGTGGAGCTCCAGCACCCTCCCTGCCTATGGAAGTGTGGAGCTCCAGCACCCTCCCTGCCTATGGAAGTGTGGAGCTCCAGCACCCTCCCTGCCTATGGAAGTGTGGAGCTCCAGCACCCTCCCTGCCTATGGAAGTGTGGAGCTCCAGCACCCTCCCTGCCTATGGAAGTGTGGAGCTCCAGCACCCTCCCTGCCTACGGAAGTGTGGAGCTCCAGCACCCTCCCTGCCTATGGAAGTGTGGAGCTCCAGCACCCTCCGTGCCTATGGAAGTGTGGAGCTCCAGCACTCTCCCTGCCTATGGAAGTGTGGAGCTCCAGCACCCTCCCTGCCTATGGAAGTGTGGAGCTCCAGCACCCTCCCTGCCTATGGAAGTGTGGAGCTCCAGCACCCTCCCTGCCTATGGAAGTGTGGAGCTCCAGCACCCTCCCTGCCTATGGAAGTGTGGAGCTCCAGCACCCTCCCTGCCTATGGAAGTGTGGAGCTCCAGCACCCTCCCTGCCTATGGAAGTGTGGAGCTCCAGCACCCTCCCTGCCTATGGAAGTGTGGAGCTCCAGCACCCTCCCTGCCTATGGAAGTGTGGAGCTCCAGCACCCTCCCTGCCTATGGAAGTGTGGAGCTCCAGCACCCTCCCTGCCTATGGAAGTGTGGAGCTCCAGCACCCTCCCTGCCTATGGAAGTGTGGAGCTCCAGCACCCTCCCTGCCTATGGAAGTGTGGAGCTCCAGCACCCTCCCTGCCTATGGAAGTGTGGAGCTCCAGCACCCTCCCTGCCTATGGAAGTGTGGAGCTCCAGCACCCTCCCTGCCTATGGAAGTGTGGAGCTCCAGCACCCTCCCTGCCTATGGAAGTGTGGAGCTCCAGCACCCTCCCTGCCTATGGAAGTGTGGAGCTCCAGCACCCTCCCTGCCTATGGAAGTGTGGAGCTCCAGCACCCTCCCTGCCTATGGAAGTGTGGAGCTCCAGCACCCTCCCTGCCTATGGAAGTGTGGAGCTCCAGCACCCTCCCTGCCTATGGAAGTGTGGAGCTCCAGCACCCTCCCTGCCTATGGAAGTGTGGAGCTCCAGCACCCTCCCTGCCTATGGAAGTGTGGAGCTCCAGCACCCTCCCTGCCTATGGAAGTGTGGAGCTCCAGCACCCTCCCTGCCTATGGAAGTGTGGAGCTCCAGCACCCTCCCTGCCTATGGAAGTGTAGAGCTCCAGCACCCTCCCTGCCTATGGAAGTGTGGAGCTCCAGCACCCTCCCTGCCTATGGAAGTGTGGAGCTCCAGCACCCTCCCTGCCTATGGAAGTGTGGAGCTCCAGCACCCTCCCTGCCTATGGAAGTGTGGAGCTCCAGCACCCTCCCTGCCTACGGAAGTGTGGAGCTCCAGCACCCTCCCTGCCTACGGAAGTGTGGAGCTCCAGCACCCTCCCTGCCTACGGAAGTGTGGAGCTCCAGCACCCTCCCTGCCTATGGAAGTGTGGAGCTCCAGCACCCTCCCTGCCTATGGAAGTGTGGAGCTCCAGCACCCTCCCTGCCTATGGAAGTGTGGAGCTCCAGCACCCTCCCTGCCTATGGAAGTGTGGAGCTCCAGCACCCTCCCTGCCTATGGAAGTGTGGAGCTCCAGCACCCTCCCTGCCTATGGAAGTGTGGAGCTCCAGCACCCTCCCTGCCTATGGAAGTGTGGAGCTCCAGCACCCTCCCTGCCTATGGAAGTGTGGAGCTCCAGCACCCTCCCTGCCTATGGAAGTGTGGAGCTCCAGCACCCTCCCTGCCTATGGAAGTGTGGAGCTCCAGCACCCTCCCTGCCTACGGAAGTGTGGAGCTCCAGCACCCTCCCTGCCTACGGAAGTGTGGAGCTCCAGCACCCTCCCTGCCTATGGAAGTGTGGAGCTCCAGCACCCTCCCTGCCTATGGAAGTGTGGAGCTCCAGCACCCTCCCTGCCTATGGAAGTGTGGAGCTCCAGCACCCTCCCTGCCTATGGAAGTGTGGAGCTCCAGCACCCTCCCTGCCTATGGAAGTGTGGAGCTCCAGCACCCTCCCTGCCTATGGAAGTGTGGAGCTCCAGCACCCTCCCTGCCTATGGAAGTGTGGAGCTCCAGCACCCTCCCTGCCTATGGAAGTGTGGAGCTCCAGCACCCTCCCTGCCTATGGAAGAGCCACCTCCGCGGGCATGCTGCTCAACCACGCCGGCCCAGAGTTCCAGCCGCTCGGCTACACTCTCTCACAAGCCCCGCCTGGAGCTCCCCAGCCCGCCCCTGGTACCTCAACTACCGAGGCCAGCCGCTCGACCAGGCCGGCCCAGAGTTCCAGCCGCTCGGCTTCACTCTCTCACAAGCCCCGCCTGGAGCTCCCCAGCCCGCCCCTGGTACCTCAACTACCGAGGCCAGCCGCTCGACCAGGCCGGCCGAGAGTTCCAGCCGCTCGGCTTCACTCTCTCACAAGACCCGCCTGGAGCTCCCCGCCCCACCCCTGGTACCTCAACTACCGAGGCCAGCCGCTCGACCACGCCGGCGCAGAGTTCCAGCCGCTCGGATAAGCTCTGTCACTCACCCGCCGCGCAGCCACCGGTAACGGGGAAATGTCGCCGCCTGGCGGACACGCCGTTGTAAATGAATGGGCTTTCGCACTTAGTGCAATTTTCGCCAACTCTCTGACTGGAGCTATGGAAGTATGGAGCTATGGAGCCACCAGCCACCCAGGCTGGAGCTATGGAGCCATGGAGCTCTGGTGCTATGGAGCTCTGGAGGTATGGAGCTATGGAGCTATGGAGCTATGGAGCTATGGAGCCCTGGAGCTCTGGAGGTATGGAGCTATGGTGCTATGGAGCTCTGAAGCCATGGAGCTCTGGTGCTATGGAGCTCTGGAGCTCTGGAGGTATGGAGCTCTGGAGGTATGGAGCTATGGAGCCCTGGAGCCCTGGAGCTATGGAGCCCTGGAGCTATGGAGCCCTGGAGCCCTGGAGCTATGGAGCCCTGGAGCTATGGAGCTATGGAGCCCTGGAGCTATGGAGCTATGGAGCTCTGGTGCTATGGAGCTATGGAGCTCTGGTGCTATGGAGCTATGGAGCTCTGGTGCTATGGAGCTATGGAGCTCTGGTGCTATGGAGCTATGGAGCTCTGGTGCTATGGAGCTATGGAGCTCTGGTGCTATGGAGCTATGGAGCTCTGGTGCTATGGAGCTATGGAGCTCTGGTGCTATGGAGCTATGGAGCTCTGGTGCTATGGAGCTATGGAGCTATGGAGCTCTGGTGCTATGGAGCTATGGAGCTCTGGTGCTATGGAGCTATGGAGCTCTGGTGCTATGGAGCTATGGAGCTCTGGTGCTATGGAGCTCTGGTGCTATGGAGCTATGGAGCTCTGGTGCTATGGAGCTCTGGAGCTCTGGAGGTATGGAGCTATGGAGCTATGGAGCCACCAGCCAGCACCCTCCGTGGCTGGATCAATGGAAGTGTTTTAGGTACCAGGCAGCCAAAGGGCCGAGGCCTCACGCTCGACCACGCCGGCGCAGAGTTCCAGCCGCTCGGATAAGCTCTGTCACTCACCCGCCGCGCAGCCACCGGTAACGGGGAAATGTCGCCGCCTTGTGGACACGCCGTTGTAAATGAATGGGCTTTCGCACTTAGTGCAATTTTAGCACACTCTCTGACTGGAGCTATGGAAGTATGGAGCTATGGAGCCACCAGCCACCCAGGCTGGAGCTATGGAGCTCTGGAGCTCTGGTGCTATGGAGCTATGGAGCTCTGGTGCTATGGAGCTATGGAGCTCTGGTGCTATGGAGCTATGGAGCTCTGGTGCTATGGAGCTATGGAGCTCTGGTGCTATGGAGCTATGGAGCTCCGGGGCTATGGAGCTATGGAGCTCCGGGGCTATGGAGCTATGGAGCTCCGGGGCTATGGAGCTCCGGGGCTATGGAGCTCCGGGGCTATGGAGCTCCGGGGCTATGGAGCTATGGAGCTCCGGGGCTATGGAGCTCCGGGGCTATGGAGCTATGGAGCTCCGGGGCTATGGAGCTCCGGGGCTATGGAGCTCCGGGGCTATGGAGCTATGGAGCTCCGGGGCTATGGAGCTCCGGGGCTATGGAGCTCCGGGGCTATGGAGCTCTGGAGCTATGGAAGTATGGATGATCCAGCACCCTCCGTGGCTGACCGCTGGTGCTCGGGGCCGGTGAACTCGGCACCCGCCTCCGGCGGGTGCCTCGGTGACCGCCGTCGCTTGGGGCCAGTGAACTCGGCACCCGCCTTCGGCGGGTGCCTCGGTGACCGGTTGTCGCTTGGGGCCAGTGAACTCGGCACCCGCCTTCGGCGGGTGCCTCGGTGACCGGTTGTCGCTTGGGGCCGGTGAACTCGGCACCCGCCTTCGGCGGGTGCCTCGGTGACCGGTTGTCGCTTGGGGCCGGTGAACTCGGCACCCGCCTTCGGCGGGTGCCTCGGTGACCGGTTGTCGCTTGGGGCCGGTGAACTCGGCACCCGCCTTCGGCGGGTGCCTCGGTGGCGGTCGGGGTTGGTGCTTGGGGACCGGCTTCGCTTCTGGAAGTCTGGGGGAGGCGGTCTGGTGGTGGTGGCCGACGTTGATGGTGGTGGGGCGGGAAGAAGAAGGTTATAGTCCCCAGCCCGCCGCATAGGAAAATTTTAGGTACCAGGAGTGGATTTTTTTTTGCACCGGCGGTTAGTGGCCGACGCCTTGGTTTGGTGTCCGGGGAAAGTGCCTGCCGCCCGGCCCGGAGAAAGATTAGGCCCCCAGCCCGCCGCGGAGGA
>NW_028232266.1:12500-32500 GCF_054491065.1 Syngnathus leptorhynchus | reverse complement strand
GCCGCCGCCGCCGCCTTGCCGCTATCCCGCCGCGCGTTTGGGGAGGGAGGGCGACCCGTAGGACGGCCCGCCGACTACACGACCGTTTGGCAGAGCGAGTGCAAGGTTAGGCGAGCTGGGCGGTAACTCGGGTTAGTCTGGGGAGACTCGCGGTGGACAGGGGGGCGCGAATCCGGCCGGGCGGCCCCATCGATTAAGCATTGGTAGGGAGCCGAGGATGAGCCGTGCGAAGTGGCCTCGGAGGCGGTCCGTGGGGGACGACGGGGGGGGGGACGGGCGTCGGCCCTCCGGCCCGAGCAGAGAACGTTCGGTCACCCAAGCGGGAATCTGCGCCCCGGCCCGAGTCGGACTCGGTCGGTGCGGCCCGCTGAGGCCCTCAACTATTCCCGTACGCGGGGGTCGGGAGCTGCGGCGCTGCGCCGGCGACTTACCCGCGCGAGGCACGCACTGCGTGCGGCCAGGATGCGGAGTTGGATCGGCGCTGGTTGGGAACCCTCGGGGAACGAAGGCGGACGGCGGCCAGCCGGCGCCGACGAACCCGTCGGGGAGGGGGCTGGTGGCAGGCGCGATCGGCACTATTGCTGACTGCCGGGAGGGAAGCTGCGCCCCGGCCGAGTCAGACTCAGCCGTTGCGGCCCCCCCGAGCCCGCAGCGCGTAGCGCGGAAGCCATACGCCCCCCCGATGCGGAGCGACAGACGCCCCCGCGACCGCGGTTGGTCGGGAAGGCTTTTCGGATAGAGGTCGGACGGTGTGTGTGGACGGCTTCCCGTGGTGCCGCCGCTATCAAGCCGGAGGGTTTGAGAAACGACATTCGCGGAAGGACCGGCGCGGCCGGCGGACGCTCGCACGCGCGGCGCCCGACACTCAGCCGCTCGCTCGGCCTCCGTGGATCGTGGCTAGGTGGGATGGATGCCAAACCGGGTCGTCTCGGTCTCGCCGCAGTACGGTCGCGCCGGGGCCTGCGGGGCGGCGCGGGGAGCGCACGCTCACGCGGCGGCCGGGGCGCTAGAGTGCGACCCGCAGTGGGTAGGAACCGTCCACCCGACGTCGGACGAGCCGAGGCCGATGGAGGCCCTACCAAGGCGGGTCATGAGTGCCAGTCGGTCAGTTGGGTGAGGGGGTACTCGGAGGCCCGCCGGGAGCAGACGGGCGACCGGGGATGGGGGGCGTACGCGGGCGGGCGCCGGGAGAAGACGGCCCGTCCGGGGTCGAATCTCGGCCTGTGTTTTCGGAGCCGGCCGGGCATCACGCTCCCTCCTTGGATGGACAACATTCGTAGTTGACACTTTGTGTCATTTTATCCGAGCGGGCGGGCGCCTCGAGAGGCGGACCGTCCGGGGCGACTCTCGGCCTGTGTTTTCGGAGCCGGCCGGGCCTCACGCTCCCTCCTTGGATGGACAACATTCGTAGTTGACACTTTGTGTCATTTTATCCGAGCAGACGGGCGCCGCGAGGCGGACCGTCCGGGGCGACTCTCGGCCTGTGTTTTCGGAGCCGGCCGGGCATCACGCTCCCTCCTTGGATGGACAACATTCGTAGTTGACACTTTGTGTCATTTTATCCGAGCAGACGGGCGCCGCGAGGCGACCGTCCGGGGCGACTCTCGGCCTGTGTTTAAGGAGCCGGCCGGGCATCACGCTCCTTCCTTGGATGGACAACATTCGTAGTTGACACTTTGTGTCATTTTATCCGAGCGGGCGGGCGCCGCGAGGCGGACCGTCCGGGGCGACTCTCGGCCTGTGTTTAAGGAGCCGGCCGGGCATCACGCTCCTTCCTTGGATGGACAACATTCGCAGTTGACACTTTGTGTCATTTTATCCGAGCAGACGGGCGCCGCGAGGCGGACCGTCCGGGGCGACTCTCGGCCTGTGTTTTCGGAGCCGGCCGGGCATCACGCTCCCTCCTTGGATGGACAACATTCGTAGTTGACACTTTGTGTCATTTTATCCGAGCAGACGGGCGCCGCGAGGCGACCGTCCGGGGCGACTCTCGGCCTGTGTTTAAGGAGCCGGCCGGGCATCACGCTCCTTCCTTGGATGGACAACATTCGTAGTTGACACTTTGTGTCATTTTATCCGAGCGGGCGGGCGCCGCGAGGCGGACCGTCCGGGGCGACTCTCGGCCTGTGTTTAAGGAGCCGGCCGGGCATCACGCTCCTTCCTTGGATGGACAACATTCGCAGTTGACACTTTGTGTCATTTTATCCGAGCAGACGGGCGCCGCGAGGCGGACCGTCCGGGGCGACTCTCGGCCTGTGTTTTCGGAGCCGGCCGGGCATCACGCTCCCTCCTTGGATGGACAACATTCGTAGTTGACACTTTGTGTCATTTTATCCGAGCAGACGGGCGCCGCGAGGCGGACCGTCCGGGGCGACTCTCGGCCTGTGTTTAAGGAGCCGGCCGGGCATCACGCTCCTTCCTTGGATGGACAACATTCGCAGTTGACACTTTGTGTCATTTTGTTCGGCCTGTGTTTAAGGAGGCGGCCGTCCTCCACTCGGTCCGTGTTTAAGGAGCGACACTCGCGCTCCGGTTCGGCCTGTATTTAGGGAGGCGGCCGTCCTCCGCTTGGTCTGTGTTAAGGGCGACACTCTGTCCATGTTTGAGGAGCCTGGCCCTGACGCTCCTCTCCGGCCTGTGTTTAAGGAGGCGGCCGTCCTCCCCTTGGTCCGTGTTAAGGGCGACACTCGGTCCATGTTTGAGGAGCCTGGCCCTGACGCTCCTCTCCGGCCTGTGTTTAAGGAGGCGGCCGTCCTCCCCTTGGTCCGTGTTAAGGGCGACACTCGGTCCATGTTTGAGGAGCCTGGCCCTGACGCTCCTCTCCGGCCTGTGTTTAAGGAGGCGGCCGTCCTCCCCTTGGTCTGTGTTAAGGGCGACACTCGGTCCATGTTTGAGGAGCCTGGCCCTGACGCTCCTCTCCGGCCTGTGTTTAAGGAGGCGGCCGTCCTCCCCTTGGTCCGTGTTAAGGGCGACACTCGGTCCATGTTTGAGGAGCCTGGCCCTGACGCTCCTCTCCGGCCTGTGTTTAAGGAGGCGGCCGTCCTCCCCTTGGTCCGTGTTAAGGGCGACACTCGGTCCATGTTTGAGGAGCCTGGCCCTGACGCTCCTCTCCGGCCTGTGTTTAAGGAGGCGGCCGTCCTCCCCTTGGTCTGTGTTAAGGGCGACACTCGGTCCATGTTTGAGGAGCCTGGCCCTGACGCTCCTCTCCGGCCTGTGTTTAAGGAGGCGGCCGTCCTCCCCTTGGTCTGTGTTAAGGGCGACACTCGGTCCATGTTTGAGGAGCCTGGCCCTGACGCTCCTCTCCGGCCTGTGTTTAAGGAGGCGGCCGTCCTCCCCTTGGTCTGTGTTAAGGGCGACACTCGGTCCATGTTTGAGGAGCCTGGCCCTGACGCTCCTCTCCGGCCTGTGTTTAAGGAGGCGGCCGTCCTCCCCTTGGTCTGTGTTAAGGGCGACACTCGGTCCGTGTTTAAGGAGCGGCCCTCGCGCTCCGGTTCGGCCTGTATTTAGGGAGGCGGCCGTCCTCCGCTTGGTCTGTGTTAAGGGCGACACTCGGTCCGTGTTTAAGGAGCCGGCCCTGACGCTCCTCTTCGGCCTGTGTTTAAGGAGGCGGCCGTCCTCCACTTCCTTCCATGCACCACCACATTCGCAGTTGACACTTTGCCATTTTTTCAGAGAGGTGACACTTAGTCGTTTTTTCGAAAGTTGACACTTAGTCGTTTTTTCGAAAGTTGACACTTTGCCGTTTTTTCAGAGAGGCGACACTTAGCCGTTTTTTCGAAAGTTGACACTTAGCCGTTTTTTCGAAAGTTGACACTTAGCCGTTTTTTCGAAAGTTGACACTTAGCCGTTTTTTCGAAAGTTGACACTTAGTCACTTTTTCGCCACAGTGACACCTCCAGCGCGTGCCACGGCGCTTTTCAGGTCTTCTATCCGACCTTGTGCTGTCGAGGACGGCGTGTCCGACGCCGTGGGGAGACCAGCACCATCTCCTCCATACTCGTAAACGGGGTGCTTTGGAAAACGGGGGGAAAGTCGATGAGTACACTGACTACTGGGACCATTTCATTGTACTCTGGCGCACCTGAAGACCAAAAAAGGTACTGCACCTTAGCCCGGGTACCTCACCCCCTGGTACCTCGAGGAGAACTTAGAAAAATTTCGACAAATTTTTGGTGAGCTCCAGGGAGAGAGGCTGATTTTTCGCTTTTTGAGGCCGACCGCCGAACCGGCGCGGGGCGGACTCACAAGCCCCGCAGAGCCGTGGGCACTTAGTCGTTTTTTCAGAGAGGCGACACTTAGTCGTTTTTTCAGAGGCGACACTTAGTCGTTTTTTCGAAAGTTGACACTTAGCCGTTTTTTCGAAAGTCGACACTTAGCCGTTTTTTTGGAAAGTTGACACTTAGTCGTTTTTTCGAAAGTTGACACTTAGTCGTTTTTTCGCCACAATTGGCTCTGAGCTCCAGGGGGAGAGCCTGGTTTTGCCTTATTTCAGGCCGGCTGGGGAACCGGCGCGGGTCGGATGCACGAGCCCGGCAGAGCCGTGGGCACTTAGAAAATTTTCGCCGATTAAGCTGGGACCTCCAGGCGGAGACCGGCATTCCTCGTCCTCGGGGTTCGACCCAGGAACCGGCGCTGGGCAGACGCCGTAGCCACGCAGAGCCGTGGGCACTTAGAAAATATTCGCCAAGTTGGCTCTGAGCTCCAGGCGGAGAGGCTGGTTTTGCCTTATTTCAGGCCGGCTGGGGAACCGGCGCGGGTCGGATGCACGAGCCCGCAGAGCCGTGGGCACTTTGCCATTTTCTCAGAGTCGACACTTAGTCGTTTTTTCAGAGAGGCGACACTCTGTCGTTTTTTCGAAAGTTGACACTTTGCCGTTTTTTCAGAGAGGCGACACTTAGCCGTTTTTTCAGAGATGTGACACTTAGCCGTTTTTTCAGAGATGTGACACTTAGCCGTTTTTTCAGAGATGTGACACTTTGCCGTTTTTTCGAAAGTTGACACTTAGCCGTTTTTTCGAAAGTCGACACTTAGCCGTTTTTTCAAAAATGTGACACTTTGCCGTTTTTTCGAAAGTTGACACTTAGCCGTTTTTTCGAAAGTTGACACTTAGTCGTTTTTTCACAGATGTGACACTTAGAAACTTTTTGCCAAGTTGGCTGTGAGCTCCAGGAGGAGACCGTTATTTTTCGTCATTCGAGGCCGACTGCGGAACCGGCGCTGGGCGGACGCCAAAGCTCGGCAGGGCCGTGGGCACTTAGAAACTTTTTGCCAAGTTGGCTGTGAGCTCCAGGAGGAGACCGTCATTTTTCGTCATTCGAGGCCGACTGCGGAACCGGCGCTGAGCGGACGCCAAAGCTCGGCAGGGCCGTGGGCACTTAGAAACTTTTTGCCAAGTTGGCTGTGAGCTCCAGGAGGAGACCGTTATTTTTCGTCATTCGAGGCCGACTGCGGAACCGGCGCTGGGCGGACGCCAAAGCTCGGCAGGGCCGTGGGCACTTAGAAACTTTTTGCCAAGTTGGCTGTGAGCTCCAGGAGGAGACCGTTATTTTTCGTCATTCGAGGCCGACTGCGGAACCGGCGCTGGGCGGACGCCAAAGCTCGGCAGGGCCGTGGGCACTTAGAAACTTTTTGCCAAGTTGGCTGTGAGCTCCAGGAGGAGACCGTTATTTTTCGTCATTCGAGGCCGACTGCGGAACCGGCGCTGGGCGGACGCCAAAGCTCGGCAGGGCCGTGGGCACTTAGAAACTTTTTGCCAAGTTGGCTGTGAGCTCCAGGAGGAGACCGTCATTTTTCGTCATTCGAGGCCGACTGCGGCACCGGCGCTGAGCGGACGCCAAAGCTCGGCAGGGCCGTGGGCACTTAGAAACTTTTTGCCAAGTTGGCTGTGAGCTCCAGGAGGAGACCGTTATTTTTCGTCATTCGAGGCCGACTGCGGAACCGGCGCTGGGCGGACGCCAAAGCTCGGCAGGGCCGTGGGCACTTAGAAACTTTTTGCCAAGTTGGCTGTGAGCTCCAGGAGGAGACCGTCATTTTTCGTCATTCGAGGCCGACTGCGGCACCGGCGCTGAGCGGACGCCAAAGCTCGGCAGGGCCGTGGGCACTTAGAAACTTTTTGCCAAGTTGGCTGTGAGCTCCAGGAGGAGACCGTTATTTTTCGTCATTCGAGGCCGACTGCGGAACCGGCGCTGGGCGGACGCCAAAGCTCGGCAGGGCCGTGGGCACTTAGAAACTTTTTGCCAAGTTGGCTGTGAGCTCCAGGAGGAGACCGTCATTTTTCGTCATTCGAGGCCGACTGCGGCACCGGCGCTGAGCGGACGCCAAAGCTCGGCAGGGCCGTGGGCACTTTGCCACTTTTTCGCCACAATTGGCTGTGAGCTCCAGGAGGAGACCGTTATTTTTCGTCATTCTAGGCCGGTTGCAGAACCGGCGCGGCTCGGATGCACGAGCCCGCAGAGCCGTGGGCACTTAGAAAAATTTCAGAGAGGCGACACTTTGCCATTTTTTCAGAGAGGTGACACTTAGTCGTTTTTTCGAAAGTTGACACTTAGCCGTTTTTTCGAAAGTTGACACTTAGTCGTTTTTTCGAAAGTTGACACTTAGTCGTTTTTTCGCCAAAGTGCCCACCTCCAGCGCGTGCCACGGCGCTTTCCAGGTCTTCTATCCGACCTTGTGCTGTCGAGGACGGCGTGTCCGACGCCGTGGGGAGACCAGCACCATCTCCTCCATACTCGTAAACGAGGTGCTTTGGAAAACGGGGGGAAAGTCGATGAGTACACTGACTACTGGGACCATTTCATTGTACTCTGGCGCACCTGAAGACCAAAAAAGGTACTGCACCTTAGCCCGGGTACCTCACCCCCTGGTACCTCGAGGTGAGCTCCAGGGAGAGAGGCTGATTTTTTGCTTTTTGAGGCCGACCACCGAACCGGCGCGGGGCGGACTCACAAGCCCCGCAGAGCCGTGGGCACTTAGTCGTTTTTTCGAAAGTTGACACTTAGTCGTTTTTTCGCCGATTTTGCTGGGACCTCCAGGCGAGGACCGGCGTTTTTCGTCTTCCGGGTCCGACCCGGGAACCAGCGCCGAGCGGACACATTCGCTCGCTAGTGCCGTTGGCACTTAGAAAATTTTTCGTTTGTCATGAGCTCCGGGCGGAGACCGGCGTTTTTCGTCTTCCGGGTCCGACCCGGGAACCAGCGCCGAGCGGACACATTCGCTCGCAAGTGCCGTTGGCACTTAGAAAATTTTTCGTTTGTCATGAGCTCCGGGCGGAGAGCGGCGTTTTTCGTCTTCCGGGTTCGACCCGGGAACCAGCGCCGAGCGGACACATTCGCTCGCTAGTGCCGTTGGCACTTAGAAAATTTTTCGTTTGTCATGAGCTCCGGGCGGAGACCGGCGTTTTTTGTCTTCCGGGTTCGACCCGGGAACCAGCGCCGAGCGGACACATTCGCTCGCTAGTGCCGTTGGCACTTAGAAAATTTTTCGTTTGTCATGAGCTCCGGGCGGAGAGCGGCGTTTTTCGTCTTCCGGGTTCGACCCGGGAACCAGCGCCGAGCGGACACATTCGCTCGCTAGTGCCGTTGGCACTTAGAAAATTTTTCGTTTGTCATGAGCTCCGGGCGGAGAGCGGCGTTTTTCGTCTTCCGGGTTCGACCCGGGAACCAGCGCCGAGCGGACACATTCGCTCGCTAGTGCCGTTGGCACTTAGAAAATTTTTCGTTTGTCATGAGCTCCGGGCGGAGAGCGGCGTTTTTCGTCTTCCGGGTTCGACCCGGGAACCAGCGCCGAGCGGACACATTCGCTCGCTAGTGCCGTTGGCACTTAGAAAATTTTTCGTTTGTCATGAGCTCCGGGCGGAGAGCGGCGTTTTTCGTCTTCCGGGTTCGACCCGGGAACCAGCGCCGAGCGGACACATTCGCTCGCTAGTGCCGTTGGCACTTAGAAAATTTTTCGTTTGTCATGAGCTCCGGGCGGAGAGCGGCGTTTTTCGTCTTCCGGGTTCGACCCGGGAACCAGCGCCGAGCGGACACATTCGCTCGCTAGTGCCGTTGGCACTTAGAAAATTTTTCGTTTGTCATGAGCTCCGGGCGGAGAGCGGCGTTTTTCGTCTTCCGGGTTCGACCCGGGAACCAGCGCCGAGCGGACACATTCGCTCGCTAGTGCCGTTGGCACTTAGAAAATTTTTCGTTTGTCATGAGCTCCGGGCGGAGAGCGGCGTTTTTCGTCTTCCGGGTTCGACCCGGGAACCAGCGCCGAGCGGACACATTCGCTCGCTAGTGCCGTTGGCACTTAGAAAATTTTTCGTTTGTCATGAGCTCCGGGCGGAGAGCGGCGTTTTTCGTCTTCCGGGTTCGACCCGGGAACCAGCGCCGAGCGGACACATTCGCTCGCTAGTGCCGTTGGCACTTAGAAAATTTTTCGTTTGTCATGAGCTCCGGGCGGAGACCGGCATTTTTCGTCATTCGAGGCCGACGGGGGAACCAGCCGGAGCGGACACGTTTGCTCGGAAGAGCCGTTGGCACTTAGAAAAAATTCCGTGTCTCGTGAGCTCCAGGGGGGACAGGCTGGTTTTATTCATCCGTAGCCGACATGGGAACCAGCGCGGAGCGGATTGGTGTTGCGCTGCCATATACCTCATCTCTCTCAAGAGTCCCCCCCTTATACGTGCCGATGGTGTTTTGGAAAACGGGGGGTAACTGGATGAGTACACTGACTAGTGGGACCAAGTACACTAATAGCCCCTGGTACCTAAAATGGAAGTATAGAGGCCGACTTTCGGGCAAGATCACGCCGGGTTAGGCTTCCAGGACCTCGGCTAAGCAATTTTAACGGGTTGCCCGGTTCTTTTTTGAACCAGCCCGGTTCTTTTTTTTTATCCAGCCCGGTTCTTTTTACACTTCCAGCTGGAGCTCGGGAGCGGCTTTTTGCACAAGATCACGCCGTGTTAGGCTTCCAGGACCTCAGCTAAGCAATTTTAACGGGTCGCCCGGTTCTTTTTTGATCCAGCCCGGTTCTTTTTTTTATCCAGCCTGGTTCTTTTTACACTTCCAGCTGGAGCTCGGGAGCGGCTTTTTGCACAAGAACACGCCGTGTTAGGCTTCCAGGACCTCGGCTAAGCAATTTTAACGGGTCGCCCGGTTCTTTTTTGATCCAGCCCGGTTCTTTTTTTTATCCAGCCTGGTTCTTTTTACACTTCCAGCTGGAGCTCGGGAGCGGCTTTTTGCACAAGAACACGCCGTGTTAGGCTTCCAGGACCTCGGCTAAGCAATTTTAACGGGTCGCCCGGTTCTTTTTTGATCCAGCCCGGTTCTTTTTTTTATCCAGCCTGGTTCTTTTTACACTTCCAGCTGGAGCTCGGGAGCGGCTTTTTGCACAAGATCACGCCGTGTTAGGCTTCCAGGACCTCGGCTAAGCAATTTTAACGGGTCGCCCGGTTCTTTTTTTTATCCAGCCCGGTTCTTTTTTTTATCCAGCCCGGTTCTTTTTACACTTCCAGCTGGAGCTCGGGAGCGGCTTTTTGCACAAGATCACGCCGTGTTAGGCTTCCAGGACCTCGGCTAAGCAATTTTAACGGGTCGCCCGGTTCTTTTTTGATCCAGCCCGGTTCTTTTTTTTATCCAGCCTGGTTCTTTTTACACTTCCAGCTGGAGCTCGGGAGCGGCTTTTTGCACAAGAACACGCCGTGTTAGGCTTCCAGGACCTCGGCTAAGCAATTTTAACGGGTTGCCCGGTTCTTTTTTGAACCAGCCCGGTTCTTTTTTTTATCCAGCCTGGTTCTTTTTACACTTCCAGCTGGAGCTCGGGAGCGGCTTTTTGCACAAGAACACGCCGTGTTAGGCTTCCAGGACCTCGGCTAAGCAATTTTAACGGGTCGCCCGGTTCTTTTTTGATCCAGCCCGGTTCTTTTTTTTATCCAGCCTGGTTCTTTTTACACTTCCAGCTGGAGCTCGGGAGCGGCTTTTTGCACAAGATCACGCCGTGTTAGGCTTCCAGGACCTCGGCTAAGCAATTTTAACGGGTCGCCCGGTTCTTTTTTTTTATCCAGCCCGGTTCTTTTTTTATCCAGCCCGGTTCTTTTTACACTTCCAGCTGGAGCTCGGGAGCGGCTTTTTGCACAAGATCACGCCGTGTTAGGCTTCCAGGACCTCGGCTAAGCAATTTTAACGGGTCGCCCGGTTCTTTTTTGATCCAGCCCGGTTCTTTTTTTTATCCAGCCTGGTTCTTTTTACACTTCCAGCTGGAGCTCGGGAGCGGCTTTTTGCACAAGAACACGCCGTGTTAGGCTTCCAGGACCTCGGCTAAGCAATTTTAACGGGTTGCCCGGTTCTTTTTTGAACCAGCCCGGTTCTTTTTTTTATCCAGCCTGGTTCTTTTTACACTTCCAGCTGGAGCTCGGGAGCGGCTTTTTGCACAAGAACACGCCGTGTTAGGCTTCCAGGACCTCGGCTAAGCAATTTTAACGGGTCGCCCGGTTCTTTTTTGATCCAGCCCGGTTCTTTTTTTTATCCAGCCTGGTTCTTTTTACACTTCCAGCTGGAGCTCGGGAGCGGCTTTTTGCACAAGATCACGCCGTGTTAGGCTTCCAGGACCTCGGCTAAGCAATTTTAACGGGTCGCCCGGTTCTTTTTTTTATCCAGCCCGGTTCTTTTTTTTATCCAGCCCGGTTCTTTTTACACTTCCAGCTGGAGCTCGGGAGCGGCTTTTTGCACAAGATCACGCCGTGTTAGGCTTCCAGGACCTCGGCTAAGCAATTTTAACGGGTCGCCCGGTTCTTTTTTGATCCAGCCCGGTTCTTTTTTTTATCCAGCCTGGTTCTTTTTACACTTCCAGCTGGAGCTCGGGAGCGGCTTTTTGCACAAGAACACGCCGTGTTAGGCTTCCAGGACCTCGGCTAAGCAATTTTAACGGGTTGCCCGGTTCTTTTTTGAACCAGCCCGGTTCTTTTTTTTATCCAGCCTGGTTCTTTTTACACTTCCAGCTGGAGCTCGGGAGCGGCTTTTTGCACAAGAACACGCCGTGTTAGGCTTCCAGGACCTCGGCTAAGCAATTTTAACGGGTCGCCCGGTTCTTTTTTGATCCAGCCCGGTTCTTTTTTTTATCCAGCCTGGTTCTTTTTACACTTCCAGCTGGAGCTCGGGAGCGGCTTTTTGCACAAGATCACGCCGTGTTAGGCTTCCAGGACCTCGGCTAAGCAATTTTAACGGGTCGCCCGGTTCTTTTTTTTATCCAGCCCGGTTCTTTTTTTATCCAGCCCGGTTCTTTTTACACTTCCAGCTGGAGCTCGGGAGCGGCTTTTTGCACAAGATCACGCCGTGTTAGGCTTCCAGGACCTCGGCTAAGCAATTTTAACGGGTCGCCCGGTTCTTTTTTGATCCAGCCCGGTTCTTTTTTTTATCCAGCCTGGTTCTTTTTACACTTCCAGCTGGAGCTCGGGAGCGGCTTTTTGCACAAGAACACGCCGTGTTAGGCTTCCAGGACCTCGGCTAAGCAATTTTAACGGGTTGCCCGGTTCTTTTTTGAACCAGCCCGGTTCTTTTTTTTATCCAGCCTGGTTCTTTTTACACTTCCAGCTGGAGCTCGGGAGCGGCTTTTTGCACAAGAACACGCCGTGTTAGGCTTCCAGGACCTCGGCTAAGCAATTTTAACGGGTCGCCCGGTTCTTTTTTGATCCAGCCCGGTTCTTTTTTTTATCCAGCCTGGTTCTTTTTACACTTCCAGCTGGAGCTCGGGAGCGGCTTTTTGCACAAGATCACGCCGTGTTAGGCTTCCAGGACCTCGGCTAAGCAATTTTAACGGGTCGCCCGGTTCTTTTTTTTATCCAGCCCGGTTCTTTTTTTATCCAGCCCGGTTCTTTTTACACTTCCAGCTGGAGCTCGGGAGCGGCTTTTTGCACAAGATCACGCCGTGTTAGGCTTCCAGGACCTCGGCTAAGCAATTTTAACGGGTCGCCCGGTTCTTTTTTGATCCAGCCCGGTTCTTTTTTTTATCCAGCCTGGTTCTTTTTACACTTCCAGCTGGAGCTCGGGAGCGGCTTTTTGCACAAGATCACGCCGTGTTAGGCTTCCAGGACCTCGGCTAAGCAATTTTAACGGGTCGCCCGGTTCTTTTTTGATCCAGCCCGGTTCTTTTTTTTATCCAGCCTGGTTCTTTTTACACTTCCAGCTGGAGCTCGGGAGCGGCTTTTTGCACAAGAACACGCCGTGTTAGGCTTCCAGGACCTCGGCTAAGCAATTTTAACGGGTCGCCCGGTTCTTTTTTTTATCCAGCCCGGTTCTTTTTTTATCCAGCCCGGTTCTTTTTACACTTCCAGCTGGAGCTCGGGAGCGGCTTTTTGCACAAGATCACGCCGTGTTAGGCTTCCAGGACCTCGGCTAAGCAATTTTAACGGGTCGCCCGGTTCTTTTTTGATCCAGCCCGGTTCTTTTTTTTATCCAGCCCGGTTCTTTTTACACTTCCAGCTGGAGCTTGGGAGCGGCTTTTTGCACAAGAACACGCCGTGTTAGGCTTCCAGGACCTCGGCTAAGCAATTTTAACGGGTCGCCCGGTTCTTTTTTGATCCAGCCCGGTTCTTTTTTTATCCAGCCCGGTTCTTTTTACACTTCCAGCTGGAGCTCGGGAGCGGCTTTTTGCACAAGATCACGCCGGGTTAGGCTTCCAGGACCTCGGCTAAGCAATTTTAACGGGCCGCCCGGTTCTTTTTTTTTATCCAGCCCGGTTCTTTTTTTTATCCAGCCTGGTTCTTTTTACACTTCCAGCTGGAGCTCGGGAGCGGATTTTTGCACAAGATCACGCCGTGTTAGGCTTCCAGGACCTCGGCTAAGCAATTTTAACGGGTCGCCCGGTTCTTTTTTGATCCAGCCCGGTTCTTTTTCCACTTCCAGCTGGAGCTCAGCAGCGGCTTTTTGCACAAGATCACGCCGGGTTAGGCTTCCAGGACCTCGGCTAAGCACTTCTAACGGGTCGCCCGGTTCTTTTTTTGAACCAGCCCGGTTCTTTTTACACTTCCAGCTGGAGCTCAGCAGCGGCTTTTTGCACAAGATCACGCCGGGTTAGGGTTCCAGGACCTCGGCTAAGCAATTTTAAAGGGCCGCCCGGTTCTTTTTTTGATCCAGCCCGGTTCTTTTTACACTTCCAGCTGGAGCTCAGCAGCGGCTTTTTGCACAAGATCACGCCGGGTTAGGCTTCCAGGACCTCGGCTAAGCACTTCTAACGGGCCCTGGTCCACCCCTGCCAGTGCATTTCAAAACTTGGCATTAATTTCGACCTAAGAGACGAAGTCTGATTTTTTTCTACCACTTGGGCGGCCTTTTTGCACCCAGAACACCCGCACCGGCACCATAAATTCGAAGGGTGCCGAGTGCGTCGGCGCAGATTCTGCGACGGAGTGACACTTCCCTCTTGTGGACATTCGGCGGTAGGTGAAATGCGCACTCGGTCTTCTCTTTTCTTTTCCTTCCAGTGAAACTTTGGCAACATTCTGCGAGCTGCTGGCTTCCAGAACCTCGGCCAAGCAGGTGGAGGATTTTTTTCCACTTCCAGCTGGAGGTGAGGAGGGACTTTTTGGGCAAGATCACGCCGACTTAGCAAGCAAGGTGGAAGTGCCAGCATGCTCCGTGGCTGGAAGTGTGGATGTGCCAGCACCCTCCCTGCCTATGGAAGTGTGGAGCTCCAGCACCCTCCCTGCCTATGGAAGTGTGGAGCTCCAGCACCCTCCCTGCCTATGGAAGTGTGGAGCTCCAGCACCCTCCCTGCCTATGGAAGTGTGGAGCTCCAGCACCCTCCCTGCCTATGGAAGTGTGGAGCTCCAGCACCCTCCCTGCCTATGGAAGTGTGGAGCTCCAGCACCCTCCCTGCCTATGGAAGTGTGGAGCTCCAGCACCCTCCCTGCCTATGGAAGTGTGGAGCTCCAGCACCCTCCCTGCCTATGGAAGTGTGGAGCTCCAGCACCCTCCCTGCCTATGGAAGTGTGGAGCTCCAGCACCCTCCCTGCCTATGGAAGTGTGGAGCTCCAGCACCCTCCCTGCCTATGGAAGTGTGGAGCTCCAGCACCCTCCCTGCCTATGGAAGTGTGGAGCTCCAGCACCCTCCCTGCCTATGGAAGTGTGGAGCTCCAGCACCCTCCCTGCCTATGGAAGTGTGGAGCTCCAGCACCCTCCCTGCCTATGGAAGTGTGGAGCTCCAGCACCCTCCCTGCCTATGGAAGTGTGGAGCTCCAGCACCCTCCCTGCCTATGGAAGTGTGGAGCTCCAGCACCCTCCCTGCCTATGGAAGTGTGGAGCTCCAGCACCCTCCCTGCCTATGGAAGTGTGGAGCTCCAGCACCCTCCCTGCCTATGGAAGTGTGGAGCTCCAGCACCCTCCCTGCCTATGGAAGTGTGGAGCTCCAGCACCCTCCCTGCCTATGGAAGTGTGGAGCTCCAGCACCCTCCCTGCCTATGGAAGTGTAGAGCTCCAGCACCCTCCCTGCCTATGGAAGTGTGGAGCTCCAGCACCCTCCCTGCCTATGGAAGTGTGGAGCTCCAGCACCCTCCCTGCCTATGGAAGTGTGGAGCTCCAGCACCCTCCCTGCCTATGGAAGTGTGGAGCTCCAGCACCCTCCCTGCCTATGGAAGTGTGGAGCTCCAGCACCCTCCCTGCCTATGGAAGTGTGGAGCTCCAGCACCCTCCCTGCCTATGGAAGTGTGGAGCTCCAGCACCCTCCCTGCCTATGGAAGTGTGGAGCTCCAGCACCCTCCCTGCCTATGGAAGTGTGGAGCTCCAGCACCCTCCCTGCCTATGGAAGTGTGGAGCTCCAGCACCCTCCCTGCCTATGGAAGTGTGGAGCTCCAGCACCCTCCCTGCCTATGGAAGTGTGGAGCTCCAGCACCCTCCGTGCCTAGGGAAGTGTGGAGCTCCAGCACCCTCCCTGCCTATGGAAGAGCCACCTCCGCGGGCATGCTGCTCAACCACGCCGGCCCAGAGTTCCAGCCGCTCGGCTACACTCTCTCACAAGCCCCGCCTGGAGCTCCCCAGCCCGCCCCTGGTACCTCAACTACCGAGGCCAGCCGCTCGACCAGGCCGGCCCAGAGTTCCAGCCGCTCGGCTTCACTCTCTCACAAGCCCCGCCTGGAGCTCCCCAGCCCGCCCCTGGTACCTCAACTACCGAGGCCAGCCGCTCGACCACGCCGGCGCAGAGTTCCAGCCGCTCGGATAAGCTCTGCCACTCTCCCGCTAAGCAGCCACCGGTAACGGGGAAATGTCGCCGCCTTGTGGACACGCCCTTGTAAATGAATGGGCTTTCGCACTTAGTGCAATTTTCGCCAGCTCCGTGGCTGCAAGTATGGAGCTATGGAGCCACCAGCCAGGCTGGAGCTCTGGAGCTATGGAAGTATGGAGCTATGGATCTATGGAAGTATGGAGTTATGGAGCTCTGGAGCTATGGAGCTATGGAGCTATGGAGCTATGGAAGTCTGGAGCTATGGAAGTATGGAGCTATGGAGCTATGGAAGTATGGAGCTCTGGAGCTATGGAGCTATGGAGCCACCAGCCAGCACCCTCCGTGGCTCAACCACGCCGGCCCAGAGTTCCAGCCGCTCGGCTTCACTCTCTCACAAGCCCCGCCTGGAGCTCCCCAGCCCGCCCCTGGTACCTCAACTACCGAGGCCAGCCGCTCGACCAGGCCGGCCGAGAGTTCCAGCCGCTCGGCTTCACTCTCTCACAAGACCCGCCTGGAGCTCCCTGCCCCACCCCTGGTACCTCAACTACCGAGGCCAGCCGCTCGACCACGCCGGCGCAGAGTTCCAGCCGCTCGGATAAGCTCTGTCACTCACCCGCCGCGCAGCCACCGGTAACGGGGAAATGTCGCCGCCTGGCGGACACGCCGTTGTAAATGAATGGGCTTTCGCACTTAGTGCAATTTTCGCCAACTCTCTGACTGGAGCTATGGAAGTATGGAGCTATGGAGCCACCAGCCACCCAGGCTGGAGCTATGGAGCCATGGAGCTCTGGTGCTATGGAGCTCTGGAGGTATGGAGCTATGGAGCTATGGAGCTATGGAGCTATGGAGCCCTGGAGCTCTGGAGGTATGGAGCTATGGTGCTATGGAGCTCTGAAGCCATGGAGCTCTGGTGCTATGGAGCTCTGGAGCTCTGGAGGTATGGAGCTCTGGAGGTATGGAGCTATGGAGCCCTGGAGCCCTGGAGCTATGGAGCCCTGGAGCTATGGAGCCCTGGAGCCCTGGAGCTATGGAGCCCTGGAGCTATGGAGCTATGGAGCCCTGGAGCTATGGAGCTATGGAGCTCTGGTGCTATGGAGCTATGGAGCTCTGGTGCTATGGAGCTATGGAGCTCTGGTGCTATGGAGCTATGGAGCTCTGGTGCTATGGAGCTATGGAGCTCTGGTGCTATGGAGCTATGGAGCTCTGGTGCTATGGAGCTATGGAGCTCTGGTGCTATGGAGCTATGGAGCTCTGGTGCTATGGAGCTATGGAGCTATGGAGCTCTGGAAGTATGGAGCTCTGGTGCTATGGAGCTATGGAGCTCTGGTGCTATGGAGCTATGGAGCTCTGGTGCTATGGAGCTATGGAGCTCTGGTGCTATGGAGCTCTGGAGCTCTGGTGCTATGGAGCTATGGAGCTATGGAGCCACCAGCCAGCACCCTCCGTGGCTGGATCAATGGAAGTGGTTTAGGTACCAGGCAGCCAAAGGGCCGAGGCCTCACGCTCGACCACGCCGGCGCAGAGTTCCAGCCGCTCGGATAAGCTCTGTCACTCACCCGCCGCGCAGCCACCGGTAAAGGGGAAATGTCGCCGCCTTGTGGACACGCCGTTGTAAATGAATGGGCTTTCGCACTTAGTGCAATTTTAGCCAACTCTCTGACTGGAGCTATGGAAGTATGGAGCTATGGAGCCACCAGCCACCCAGGCTGGAGCTATGGAGCTATGGAGCTCTGGTGCTATGGAGCTATGGAGCTCTGGTGCTATGGAGCTCTGGAGCTCTGGTGCTATGGAGCTATGGAGCTATGGAGCTCTGGAAGTATGGAGCTCTGGTGCTATGGAGCTATGGAGCTCTGGTGCTATGGAGCTATGGAGCTCTGGTGCTATGGAGCTATGGAGCTCTGGTGCTATGGAGCTATGGAGCTCTGGTGCTATGGAGCTATGGAGCTCTGGTGCTATGGAGCTATGGAGCTCTGGTGCTATGGAGCTATGGAGCTCTGGTGCTATGGAGCTATGGAGCTCTGGTGCTATGGAGCTCTGGTGCTATGGAGCTATGGAGCTATGGAGCTCTGGTGCTATGGAGCTATGGAGCTCTGGTGCTATGGAGCTATGGAGCTCTGGTGCTATGGAGCTATGGAGCTCTGGTGCTATGGAGCTATGGAGCTCTGGTGCTATGGAGCTATGGAGCTCTGGTGCTATGGAGCTATGGAGCTATGGAGCTCTGGAAGTATGGAGCTCTGGTGCTATGGAGCTATGGAGCTCTGGTGCTATGGAGCTATGGAGCTCTGGTGCTATGGAGCTATGGAGCTCTGGTGCTATGGAGCTCTGGAGCTCTGGTGCTATGGAGCTATGGAGCTATGGAGCCACCAGCCAGCACCCTCCGTGGCTGGATCAATGGAAGTGGTTTAGGTACCAGGCAGCCAAAGGGCCGAGGCCTCACGCTCGACCACGCCGGCGCAGAGTTCCAGCCGCTCGGATAAGCTCTGTCACTCACCCGCCGCGCAGCCACCGGTAAAGGGGAAATGTCGCCGCCTTGTGGACACGCCGTTGTAAATGAATGGGCTTTCGCACTTAGTGCAATTTTAGCCAACTCTCTGACTGGAGCTATGGAAGTATGGAGCTATGGAGCCACCAGCCACCCAGGCTGGAGCTATGGAGCTATGGAGCTCTGGTGCTATGGAGCTATGGAGCTCTGGTGCTATGGAGCTCTGGAGCTCTGGTGCTATGGAGCTATGGAGCTATGGAGCTCTGGAAGTATGGAGCTCTGGTGCTATGGAGCTATGGAGCTCTGGTGCTATGGAGCTATGGAGCTCTGGTGCTATGGAGCTATGGAGCTCTGGTGCTATGGAGCTATGGAGCTCTGGTGCTATGGAGCTATGGAGCTCTGGTGCTATGGAGCTATGGAGCTCTGGTGCTATGGAGCTATGGAGCTCTGGTGCTATGGAGCTCTGGTGCTATGGAGCTATGGAGCTATGGAGCTCTGGTGCTATGGAGCTATGGAGCTCTGGTGCTATGGAGCTATGGAGCTCTGGTGCTATGGAGCTATGGAGCTCTGGTGCTATGGAGCTATGGAGCTCTGGTGCTATGGAGCTATGGAGCTCTGGTGCTATGGAGCTATGGAGCTATGGAGCTCTGGAAGTATGGAGCTCTGGTGCTATGGAGCTATGGAGCTCTGGTGCTATGGAGCTATGGAGCTCTGGTGCTATGGAGCTATGGAGCTCTGGTGCTATGGAGCTCTGGAGCTCTGGTGCTATGGAGCTATGGAGCTATGGAGCCACCAGCCAGCACCCTCCGTGGCTGGATCAATGGAAGTGGTTTAGGTACCAGGCAGCCAAAGGGCCGAGGCCTCACGCTCGACCACGCCGGCGCAGAGTTCCAGCCGCTCGGATAAGCTCTGTCACTCACCCGCCGCGCAGCCACCGGTAAAGGGGAAATGTCGCCGCCTTGTGGACACGCCGTTGTAAATGAATGGGCTTTCGCACTTAGTGCAATTTTAGCCAACTCCGTGGCTGCAAGTATGGAAGTATGGAGCTATGGAGCCACCAGCCACCCAGGCTGGAGCTATGGAGCTCTGGTGCTATGGAGCTCTGGTGCTATGGAGCTATGGAGCTCTGGTGCTATGGAGCTCTGGTGCTATGGAGCTATGGAGCTCTGGTGCTATGGAGCTATGGAGCTCTGGAGCTCTGGAAGTATGGAGCTCTGGTGCTATGGAGCTATGGAGCTCTGGTGCTATGGAGCTATGGAGCTCTGGTGCTATGGAGCTATGGAGCTCTGGTGCTATGGAGCTCTGGAGCTCTGGTGCTATGGAGCTATGGAGCTATGGAGCCACCAGCCAGCACCCTCCGTGGCTGGATCAATGGAAGTGGTTTAGGTACCAGGCAGCCAAAGGGCCGAGGCCTCACGCTCGACCACGCCGGCGCAGAGTTCCAGCCGCTCGGATAAGCTCTGTCACTCACCCGCCGCGCAGCCACCGGTAAAGGGGAAATGGCGCCGCCTTGTGGACACGCCGTTGTAAATGAATGGGCTTTCGCACTTAGTGCAATTTTAGCCAACTCCGTGGCTGCAAGTATGGAAGTATGGAGCTATGGAGCCACCAGCCACCCAGGCTGGAGCTATGGAGCTCTGGTGCTATGGAGCTCTGGTGCTATGGAGCTATGGAGCTCTGGTGCTATGGAGCTCTGGTGCTATGGAGCTATGGAGCTCTGGTGCTATGGAGCTATGGAGCTCTGGTGCTATGGAGCTATGGAGCTCTGGTGCTATGGAGCTATGGAGCTCTGGTGCTATGGAGCTATGGAGCTCTGGTGCTATGGAGCTCTGGAGCTCTGGTGCTATGGAGCTATGGAGCTATGGAGCCACCAGCCAGCACCCTCCGTGGCTGGATCAATGGAAGTGGTTTAGGTACCAGGCAGCCAAAGGGCCGAGGCCTCACGCTCGACCACGCCGGCGCAGAGTTCCAGCCGCTCGGATAAGCTCTGTCACTCACCCGCCGCGCAGCCACCGGTAAAGGGGAAATGGCGCCGCCTTGTGGACACGCCGTTGTAAATGAATGGGCTTTCGCACTTAGTGCAATTTTAGCCAACTCCGTGGCTGCAAGTATGGAAGTATGGAGCTATGGAGCCACCAGCCACCCAGGCTGGAGCTATGGAGCTCTGGTGCTATGGAGCTCTGGTGCTATGGAGCTATGGAGCTCTGGTGCTATGGAGCTCTGGTGCTATGGAGCTATGGAGCTCTGGTGCTATGGAGCTATGGAGCTCTGGTGCTATGGAGCTATGGAGCTCTGGTGCTATGGAGCTATGGAGCTCTGGTGCTAT
>NW_028232265.1:0-69052 GCF_054491065.1 Syngnathus leptorhynchus | reverse complement strand
CATTTCAGAAAACGTGCTTATCTCGGCGAGAAAAAGCGATTTCGGCAATAAAATTTAAAACGCGTGTAAAACATAAACCAAACGATGAAATTGGTTATTTCTTCATGTATAATGATCAACTCGATACTCCCTAGCCCCCAACAGCCTTTTTTTTCATAACACTTTAACCAGAGTGACGGGAGAGCGGCATTTCAGAAAACGTGCTTATCTCGGCGAGAAAAAGCGATTTCGGCAATAAAATTTAAAACGCGTGTAAAACATAAACCAAACGATGAAATTGGTTATTTCTTCATGTATAATGATCAACTCGATACTCCCTAGCCCCCAACAGCCTTTTTTTTCATAACACTTTAACCAGAGTGACGGGAGAGCGGCATTTCAGAAAACGTGCTTATCTCGGCGAGAAAAAGCGATTTCGGCAATAAAATTTAAAACGCGTGTAAAACATAAACCAAACGATGAAATTGGTTATTTCTTCATGTATAATGATCAACTCGATACTCCCTAGCCCCCAACAGCCTTTTTTTTCATAACACTTTAACCAGAGTGACGGGAGAGCGGCATTTCAGAAAACGTGCTTATCTCGGCGAGAAAAAGCGATTTCGGCAATAAAATTTAAAACGCGTGTAAAACATAAACCAAACGATGAAATTGGTTATTTCTTCATGTATAATGATCAACTCGATACTCCCTAGCCCCCAACAGCCTTTTTTTTCATAACACTTTAACCAGAGTGACGGGAGAGCGGCATTTCAGAAAACGTGCTTATCTCGGCGAGAAAAAGCGATTTCGGCAATAAAATTTAAAACGCGTGTAAAACATAAACCAAACGATGAAATTGGTTATTTCTTCATGTATAATGATCAACTCGATACTCCCTAGCCCCCAACAGCCTTTTTTTTCATAACACTTTAACCAGAGTGACGGGAGAGCGGCATTTCAGAAAACGTGCTTATCTCGGCGAGAAAAAGCGATTTCGGCAATAAAATTTAAAACGCGTGTAAAACATAAACCAAACGATGAAATTGGTTATTTCTTCATGTATAATGATCAACTCGAGTCGAGCTCCAGGGAGAGAGGCTGATTTTTCGCTTTTTGAGGCCGACCGACGAACCGGCGCGGGGCGGACTCAAAAGCCCGCAGAGCCGTAGGCACTTAGAAAAGTTTCGCCTTTGGCTGTGAGCTCCAGGGGGAGAGGCTGGTTTTGCGTTATTTTAGGCCGGCTGGAGAACCGGCGCGGGTCGGACGCACAATCCCCGCAGAGCCGTGGGCACTTAGAAAATTTTTGCCAAGTTGGCTCTGAGCGCCTGGTACCTAATATGGAAGTATAGAGGCCGACTTTCGGGCAAGATCACGCCGCGTTAGGCTTCCAGGACCCCGGCTAAGCAATTTTACCGGGCCGCCCGGTTCTTTTTTTGAACCAGCCCGGTTCTTTTTACACTTCCAGCTGGAGCTCACGAGCGGCTTTTTGGACAAGATCACGCCGTGTTAGGCTTCCAGAGCCCCGGCTAAGCAATTTTACCGGCCCGCCCGGTTCTTTTTTTTAACCAGCCCGGTTCTTTTTACACTTCCAGCTGGAGCTCAGCAGCGGGTTTTTGGACAAGATCACGCCGTGTTAGGCTTCCAGAGCCCCGGCTAAGCAATTTTACAGGGTCGCCCGGTTCTTTTTTTTAACCAGCCCGGTATTTTTTACACTTCCAGCTGGAGCTCAGCAGCGGCTTTTTGCACAGTATCACGCCGGGTTAGGCTTCCAGAGCCCCGGCTAAGCAATTTTACCGGGCCGCCCGGTTCTTTTTTTTAACCAGCCCGGTTCTTTTTACACTTCCAGCTGGAGCTCAGCAGCGGCTTTTTGGACAAGATCACGCCGTGTTAGGCTTCCAGAGCCCCGGCTAAGCAATTTTACCGGGTCGCCCGGTTCTTTTTTTTAACCAGCCCGGTTCTTTTTACACTTCCAGCTGGAGCTCAGCAGCGGCTTTTTGGACAAGATCACGCCGTGTTAGGCTTCCAGAGCCCCGGCTAAGCAATTTTACCGGGTCGCCCGGTTCTTTTTTTAACCAGCCCGGTTCTTTTTACACTTCCAGCTGGAGCTCAGCATCGTGTAAAACATAAACCAAACGATGAAATTGGTTATTTCTTCATGTATAATGATCAACTCGATACTCCCTAGCCCCCAACAGCCTTTTTTTTCATAACACTTTAACCAGAGTGACGGGAGAGCGGCATTTCAGAAAACGTGCTTATCTCGGCGAGAAAAAGCGATTTCGGCAATAAAATTTAAAACGCGTGTAAAACATAAACCAAACGATGAAATTGGTTATTTCTTCATGTATAATGATCAACTCGATACTCCCTAGCCCCCAACAGCCTTTTTTTTCATAACACTTTAACCAGAGTGACGGGAGAGCGGCATTTCAGAAAACGTGCTTATCTCGGCGAGAAAAAGCGATTTCGGCAATAAAATTTAAAACGCGTGTAAAACATAAACCAAACGATGAAATTGGTTATTTCTTCATGTATAATGATCAACTCGATACTCCCTAGCCCCCAACAGCCTTTTTTTTCATAACACTTTAACCAGAGTGACGGGAGAGCGGCATTTCAGAAAACGTGCTTATCTCGGCGAGAAAAAGCGATTTCGGCAATAAAATTTAAAACGCGTGTAAAACATAAACCAAACGATGAAATTGGTTATTTCTTCATGTATAATGATCAACTCGATACTCCCTAGCCCCCAACAGCCTTTTTTTTCATAACACTTTAACCAGAGTGACGGGAGAGCGGCATTTCAGAAAACGTGCTTATCTCGGCGAGAAAAAGCGATTTCGGCAATAAAATTTAAAACGCGTGTAAAACATAAACCAAACGATGAAATTGGTTATTTCTTCATGTATAATGATCAACTCGATACTCCCTAGCCCCCAACAGCCTTTTTTTTCATAACACTTTAACCAGAGTGACGGGAGAGCGGCATTTCAGAAAACGTGCTTATCTCGGCGAGAAAAAGCGATTTCGGCAATAAAATTTAAAACGCGTGTAAAACATAAACCAAACGATGAAATTGGTTATTTCTTCATGTATAATGATCAACTCGATACTCCCTAGCCCCCAACAGCCTTTTTTTTCATAACACTTTAACCAGAGTGACGGGAGAGCGGCATTTCAGAAAACGTGCTTATCTCGGCGAGAAAAAGCGATTTCGGCAATAAAATTTAAAACGCGTGTAAAACATAAACCAAACGATGAAATTGGTTATTTCTTCATGTATAATGATCAACTCGATACTCCCTAGCCCCCAACAGCCTTTTTTTTCATAACACTTTAACCAGAGTGACGGGAGAGCGGCATTTCAGAAAACGTGCTTATCTCGGCGAGAAAAAGCGATTTCGGCAATAAAATTTAAAACGCGTGTAAAACATAAACCAAACGATGAAATTGGTTATTTCTTCATGTATAATGATCAACTCGATACTCCCTAGCCCCCAACAGCCTTTTTTTTCATAACACTTTAACCAGAGTGACGGGAGAGCGGCATTTCAGAAAACGTGCTTATCTCGGCGAGAAAAAGCGATTTCGGCAATAAAATTTAAAACGCGTGTAAAACATAAACCAAACGATGAAATTGGTTATTTCTTCATGTATAATGATCAACTCGAGTCGAGCTCCAGGGAGAGAGGCTGATTTTTCGCTTTTTGAGGCCGACCGACGAACCGGCGCGGGGCGGACTCAAAAGCCCGCAGAGCCGTAGGCACTTAGAAAAGTTTCGCCTTTGGCTGTGAGCTCCAGGGGGAGAGGCTGGTTTTGCGTTATTTTAGGCCGGCTGGAGAACCGGCGCGGGTCGGACGCACAATCCCCGCAGAGCCGTGGGCACTTAGAAAATTTTTGCCAAGTTGGCTCTGAGCGCCTGGTACCTAATATGGAAGTATAGAGGCCGACTTTCGGGCAAGATCACGCCGCGTTAGGCTTCCAGGACCCCGGCTAAGCAATTTTACCGGGCCGCCCGGTTCTTTTTTTGAACCAGCCCGGTTCTTTTTACACTTCCAGCTGGAGCTCACGAGCGGCTTTTTGGACAAGATCACGCCGTGTTAGGCTTCCAGAGCCCCGGCTAAGCAATTTTACCGGCCCGCCCGGTTCTTTTTTTTAACCAGCCCGGTTCTTTTTACACTTCCAGCTGGAGCTCAGCAGCGGGTTTTTGGACAAGATCACGCCGTGTTAGGCTTCCAGAGCCCCGGCTAAGCAATTTTACAGGGTCGCCCGGTTCTTTTTTTTAACCAGCCCGGTATTTTTTACACTTCCAGCTGGAGCTCAGCAGCGGCTTTTTGCACAGTATCACGCCGGGTTAGGCTTCCAGAGCCCCGGCTAAGCAATTTTACCGGGCCGCCCGGTTCTTTTTTTTAACCAGCCCGGTTCTTTTTACACTTCCAGCTGGAGCTCAGCAGCGGCTTTTTGGACAAGATCACGCCGTGTTAGGCTTCCAGAGCCCCGGCTAAGCAATTTTACCGGGTCGCCCGGTTCTTTTTTTTAACCAGCCCGGTTCTTTTTACACTTCCAGCTGGAGCTCAGCAGCGGCTTTTTGGACAAGATCACGCCGTGTTAGGCTTCCAGAGCCCCGGCTAAGCAATTTTACCGGGTCGCCCGGTTCTTTTTTTAACCAGCCCGGTTCTTTTTACACTTCCAGCTGGAGCTCAGCATCGTGTAAAACATAAACCAAACGATGAAATTGGTTATTTCTTCATGTATAATGATCAACTCGATACTCCCTAGCCCCCAACAGCCTTTTTTTTCATAACACTTTAACCAGAGTGACGGGAGAGCGGCATTTCAGAAAACGTGCTTATCTCGGCGAGAAAAAGCGATTTCGGCAATAAAATTTAAAACGCGTGTAAAACATAAACCAAACGATGAAATTGGTTATTTCTTCATGTATAATGATCAACTCGATACTCCCTAGCCCCCAACAGCCTTTTTTTTCATAACACTTTAACCAGAGTGACGGGAGAGCGGCATTTCAGAAAACGTGCTTATCTCGGCGAGAAAAAGCGATTTCGGCAATAAAATTTAAAACGCGTGTAAAACATAAACCAAACGATGAAATTGGTTATTTCTTCATGTATAATGATCAACTCGATACTCCCTAGCCCCCAACAGCCTTTTTTTTCATAACACTTTAACCAGAGTGACGGGAGAGCGGCATTTCAGAAAACGTGCTTATCTCGGCGAGAAAAAGCGATTTCGGCAATAAAATTTAAAACGCGTGTAAAACATAAACCAAACGATGAAATTGGTTATTTCTTCATGTATAATGATCAACTCGATACTCCCTAGCCCCCAACAGCCTTTTTTTTCATAACACTTTAACCAGAGTGACGGGAGAGCGGCATTTCAGAAAACGTGCTTATCTCGGCGAGAAAAAGCGATTTCGGCAATAAAATTTAAAACGCGTGTAAAACATAAACCAAACGATGAAATTGGTTATTTCTTCATGTATAATGATCAACTCGATACTCCCTAGCCCCCAACAGCCTTTTTTTTCATAACACTTTAACCAGAGTGACGGGAGAGCGGCATTTCAGAAAACGTGCTTATCTCGGCGAGAAAAAGCGATTTCGGCAATAAAATTTAAAACGCGTGTAAAACATAAACCAAACGATGAAATTGGTTATTTCTTCATGTATAATGATCAACTCGATACTCCCTAGCCCCCAACAGCCTTTTTTTTCATAACACTTTAACCAGAGTGACGGGAGAGCGGCATTTAAAACGTGCTTATCTCGGCGAGAAAAAGCGATTTCGGCAATAAAATTTAAAACGCGTGTAAAACATAAACCAAACGATGAAATTGGTTATTTCTTCATGTATAATGATCAACTCGATACTCCCTAGCCCCCAACAGCCTTTTTTTTCATAACACTTTAACCAGAGTGACGGGAGAGCGGCATTTCAGAAAACGTGCTTATCTCGGCGAGAAAAAGCGATTTCGGCAATAAAATTTAAAACGCGTGTAAAACATAAACCAAACGATGAAATTGGTTATTTCTTCATGTATAATGATCAACTCGATACTCCCTAGCCCCCAACAGCCTTTTTTTTCATAACACTTTAACCAGAGTGACGGGAGAGCGGCATTTCAGAAAACGTGCTTATCTCGGCGAGAAAAAGCGATTTCGGCAATAAAATTTAAAACGCGTGTAAAACATAAACCAAACGATGAAATTGGTTATTTCTTCATGTATAATGATCAACTCGATACTCCCTAGCCCCCAACAGCCTTTTTTTTCATAACACTTTAACCAGAGTGACGGGAGAGCGGCATTTCAGAAAACGTGCTTATCTCGGCGAGAAAAAGCGATTTCGGCAATAAAATTTAAAACGCGTGTAAAACATAAACCAAACGATGAAATTGGTTATTTCTTCATGTATAATGATCAACTCGATACTCCCTAGCCCCCAACAGCCTTTTTTTTCATAACACTTTAACCAGAGTGACGGGAGAGCGGCATTTCAGAAAACGTGCTTATCTCGGCGAGAAAAAGCGATTTCGGCAATAAAATTTAAAACGCGTGTAAAACATAAACCAAACGATGAAATTGGTTATTTCTTCATGTATAATGATCAACTCGATACTCCCTAGCCCCCAACAGCCTTTTTTTTCATAACACTTTAACCAGAGTGACGGGAGAGCGGCATTTCAGAAAACGTGCTTATCTCGGCGAGAAAAAGCGATTTCGGCAATAAAATTTAAAACGCGTGTAAAACATAAACCAAACGATGAAATTGGTTATTTCTTCATGTATAATGATCAACTCGATACTCCCTAGCCCCCAACAGCCTTTTTTTTCATAACACTTTAACCAGAGTGACGGGAGAGCGGCATTTCAGAAAACGTGCTTATCTCGGCGAGAAAAAGCGATTTCGGCAATAAAATTTAAAACGCGTGTAAAACATAAACCAAACGATGAAATTGGTTATTTCTTCATGTATAATGATCAACTCGATACTCCCTAGCCCCCAACAGCCTTTTTTTTCATAACACTTTAACCAGAGTGACGGGAGAGCGGCATTTCAGAAAACGTGCTTATCTCGGCGAGAAAAAGCGATTTCGGCAATAAAATTTAAAACGCGTGTAAAACATAAACCAAACGATGAAATTGGTTATTTCTTCATGTATAATGATCAACTCGATACTCCCTAGCCCCCAACAGCCTTTTTTTTCATAACACTTTAACCAGAGTGACGGGAGAGCGGCATTTCAGAAAACGTGCTTATCTCGGCGAGAAAAAGCGATTTCGGCAATAAAATTTAAAACGCGTGTAAAACATAAACCAAACGATGAAATTGGTTATTTCTTCATGTATAATGATCAACTCGATACTCCCTAGCCCCCAACAGCCTTTTTTTTCATAACACTTTAACCAGAGTGACGGGAGAGCGGCATTTCAGAAAACGTGCTTATCTCGGCGAGAAAAAGCGATTTCGGCAATAAAATTTAAAACGCGTGTAAAACATAAACCAAACGATGAAATTGGTTATTTCTTCATGTATAATGATCAACTCGATACTCCCTAGCCCCCAACAGCCTTTTTTTTCATAACACTTTAACCAGAGTGACGGGAGAGCGGCATTTCAGAAAACGTGCTTATCTCGGCGAGAAAAAGCGATTTCGGCAATAAAATTTAAAACGCGTGTAAAACATAAACCAAACGATGAAATTGGTTATTTCTTCATGTATAATGATCAACTCGATACTCCCTAGCCCCCAACAGCCTTTTTTTTCATAACACTTTAACCAGAGTGACGGGAGAGCGGCATTTCAGAAAACGTGCTTATCTCGGCGAGAAAAAGCGATTTCGGCAATAAAATTTAAAACGCGTGTAAAACATAAACCAAACGATGAAATTGGTTATTTCTTCATGTATAATGATCAACTCGATACTCCCTAGCCCCCAACAGCCTTTTTTTTCACAACACTTTAACCAGAGTGACGGGAGAGCGGCATTTCAGAAAACGTGCTTATCTCGGCGAGAAAAAGCGATTTCGGCAATAAAATTTAAAACGCGTGTAAAACATAAACCAAACGATGAAATTGGTTATTTCTTCATGTATAATGATCAACTCGATACTCCCTAGCCCCCAACAGCCTTTTTTTTCATAACACTTTAACCAGAGTGACGGGAGAGCGGCATTTCAGAAAACGTGCTTATCTCGGCGAGAAAAAGCGATTTCGGCAATAAAATTTAAAACGCGTGTAAAACATAAACCAAACGATGAAATTGGTTATTTCTTCATGTATAATGATCAACTCGATACTCCCTAGCCCCCAACAGCCTTTTTTTTCATACCACTTTAACCAGAGTGACGGGAGAGCGGCATTTCAGAAAACGTGCTTATCTCGGCGAGAAAAAGCGATTTCGGCAATAAAATTTAAAACGCGTGTAAAACATAAACCAAACGATGAAATTGGTTATTTCTTCATGTATAATGATCAACTCGATACTCCCTAGCCCCCAACAGCCTTTTTTTTCATAACACTTTAACCAGAGTGACGGGAGAGCGGCATTTCAGAAAACGTGCTTATCTCGGCGAGAAAAAGCGATTTCGGCAATAAAATTTAAAACGCGTGTAAAACATAAACCAAACGATGAAATTGGTTATTTCTTCATGTATAATGATCAACTCGATACTCCCTAGCCCCCAACAGCCTTTTTTTTCATAACACTTTAACCAGAGTGACGGGAGAGCGGCATTTCAGAAAACGTGCTTATCTCGGCGAGAAAAAGCGATTTCGGCAATAAAATTTAAAACGCGTGTAAAACATAAACCAAACGATGAAATTGGTTATTTCTTCATGTATAATGATCAACTCGATACTCCCTAGCCCCCAACAGCCTTTTTTTTCATAACACTTTAACCAGAGTGACGGGAGAGCGGCATTTCAGAAAACGTGCTTATCTCGGCGAGAAAAAGCGATTTCGGCAATAAAATTTAAAACGCGTGTAAAACATAAACCAAACGATGAAATTGGTTATTTCTTCATGTATAATGATCAACTCGATACGCCCTAGCCCCCAACAGCCTTTTTTTTCATAACACTTTAACCAGAGTGACGGGAGAGCGGCATTTCAGAAAACGTGCTTATCTCGGCGAGAAAAAGCGATTTCGGCAATAAAATTAAAAACGCGTGTAAAACATAAACCAAACGATGAAATTGGTTATTTCTTCATGTATAATGATCAACTCGATACTCCCTAGCCCCCAACAGCCTTTTTTTTCATAACACTTTAACCAGAGTGACGGGAGAGCGGCATTTCAGAAAACGTGCTTATCTCGGCGAGAAAAAGCGATTTCGGCAATAAAATTTAAAACGCGTGTAAAACATAAACCAAACGATGAAATTGGTTATTTCTTCATGTATAATGATCAACTCGATACTCCCTAGCCCCCAACAGCCTTTTTTTTCATAACACTTTAACCAGAGTGACGGGAGAGCGGCATTTCAGAAAACGTGCTTATCTCGGCGAGAAAAAGCGATTTCGGCAATAAAATTTAAAACGCGTGTAAAACATAAACCAAACGATGAAATTGGTTATTTCTTCATGTATAATGATCAACTCGATACTCCCTAGCCCCCAACAGCCTTTTTTTTCATAACACTTTAACCAGAGTGACGGGAGAGCGGCATTTCAGAAAACGTGCTTATCTCGGCGAGAAAAAGCGATTTCGGCAATAAAATTTAAAACGCGTGTAAAACATAAACCAAACGATGAAATTGGTTATTTCTTCATGTATAATGATCAACTCGATACTCCCTAGCCCCCAACAGCCTTTTTTTTCATAACACTTTAACCAGAGTGACGGGAGAGCGGCATTTCAGAAAACGTGCTTATCTCGGCGAGAAAAAGCGATTTCGGCAATAAAATTTAAAACGCGTGTAAAACATAAACCAAACGATGAAATTGGTTATTTCTTCATCTATAATGATCAACTCGATACTCCCTAGCCCCCAACAGCCTTTTTTTTCATAACACTTTAACCAGAGTGACGGGAGAGCGGCATTTCAGAAAACGTGCTTATCTCGGCGAGAAAAAGCGATTTCGGCAATAAAATTTAAAACGCGTGTAAAACATAAACCAAACGATGAAATTGGTTATTTCTTCATGTATAATGATCAACTCGATACTCCCTAGCCCCCAACAGCCTTTTTTTTCATAACACTTTAACCAGAGTGACGGGAGAGCGGCATTTCAGAAAACGTGCTTATCTCGGCGAGAAAAAGCGATTTCGGCAATAAAATTTAAAACGCGTGTAAAACATAAACCAAACGATGAAATTGGTTATTTCTTCATGTATAATGATCAACTCGATACTCCCTAGCCCCCAACAGCCTTTTTTTTCATAACACTTTAACCAGAGTGACGGGAGAGCGGCATTTCAGAAAACGTGCTTATCTCGGCGAGAAAAAGCGATTTCGGCAATAAAATTTAAAACGCGTGTAAAACATAAACCAAACGATGAAATTGGTTATTTCTTCATGTATAATGATCAACTCGATACTCCCTAGCCCCCAACAGCCTTTTTTTTCATAACACTTTAACCAGAGTGACGGGAGAGCGGCATTTCAGAAAACGTGCTTATCTCGGCGAGAAAAAGCGATTTCGGCAATAAAATTTAAAACGCGTGTAAAACATAAACCAAACGATGAAATTGGTTATTTCTTCATGTATAATGATCAACTCGATACTCCCTAGCCCCCAACAGCCTTTTTTTTCATAACACTTTAACCAGAGTGACGGGAGAGCGGCATTTCAGAAAACGTGCTTATCTCGGCGAGAAAAAGCGATTTCGGCAATAAAATTTAAAACGCGTGTAAAACATAAACCAAACGATGAAATTGGTTATTTCTTCATGTATAATGATCAACTCGATACTCCCTAGCCCCCAACAGCCTTTTTTTTCATAACACTTTAACCAGAGTGACGGGAGAGCGGCATTTCAGAAAACGTGCTTATCTCGGCGAGAAAAAGCGATTTCGGCAATAAAATTTAAAACGCGTGTAAAACATAAACCAAACGATGAAATTGGTTATTTCTTCATGTATAATGATCAACTCGATACTCCCTAGCCCCCAACAGCCTTTTTTTTTATAACACTTTAACCAGAGTGACGGGAGAGCGGCATTTCAGAAAACGTGCTTATCTCGGCGAGAAAAAGCGATTTCGGCAATAAAATTTAAAACGCGTGTAAAACATAAACCAAACGATGAAATTGGTTATTTCTTCATGTATAATGATCAACTCGATACTCCCTAGCCCCCAACAGCCTTTTTTTTCATAACACTTTAACCAGAGTGACGGGAGAGCGGCATTTCAGAAAACGTGCTTATCTCGGCGAGAAAAAGCGATTTCGGCAATAAAATTTAAAACGCGTGTAAAACATAAACCAAACGATGAAATTGGTTATTTCTTCATGTATAATGATCAACTCGAGTCGAGCTCCAGGGAGAGAGGCTGATTTTTCGCTTTTTGAGGCCGACCGACGAACCGGCGCGGGGCGGACTCAAAAGCCCGCAGAGCCGTAGGCACTTAGAAAAGTTTCGCCTTTGGCTGTGAGCTCCAGGGGGAGAGGCTGGTTTTGCGTTATTTTAGGCCGGCTGGAGAACCGGCGCGGGTCGGACGCACAATCCCCGCAGAGCCGTGGGCACTTAGAAAATTTTTGCCAAGTTGGCTCTGAGCGCCTGGTACCTAATATGGAAGTATAGAGGCCGACTTTCGGGCAAGATCACGCCGCGTTAGGCTTCCAGGACCCCGGCTAAGCAATTTTACCGGGCCGCCCGGTTCTTTTTTTGAACCAGCCCGGTTCTTTTTACACTTCCAGCTGGAGCTCACGAGCGGCTTTTTGGACAAGATCACGCCGTGTTAGGCTTCCAGAGCCCCGGCTAAGCAATTTTACCGGCCCGCCCGGTTCTTTTTTTTAACCAGCCCGGTTCTTTTTACACTTCCAGCTGGAGCTCAGCAGCGGGTTTTTGGACAAGATCACGCCGTGTTAGGCTTCCAGAGCCCCGGCTAAGCAATTTTACAGGGTCGCCCGGTTCTTTTTTTTAACCAGCCCGGTTTTTTTTACACTTCCAGCTGGAGCTCAGCAGCGGCTTTTTGCACAGTATCACGCCGGGTTAGGCTTCCAGAGCCCCGGCTAAGCAATTTTACCGGGCCGCCCGGTTCTTTTTTTTAACCAGCCCGGTTCTTTTTACACTTCCAGCTGGAGCTCAGCAGCGGCTTTTTGGACAAGATCACGCCGTGTTAGGCTTCCAGAGCCCCGGCTAAGCAATTTTACCGGGTCGCCCGGTTCTTTTTTTTAACCAGCCCGGTTCTTTTTACACTTCCAGCTGGAGCTCAGCAGCGGCTTTTTGGACAAGATCACGCCGTGTTAGGCTTCCAGAGCCCCGGCTAAGCAATTTTACCGGGTCGCCCGGTTCTTTTTTTAACCAGCCCGGTTCTTTTTACACTTCCAGCTGGAGCTCAGCATCGTGTAAAACATAAACCAAACGATGAAATTGGTTATTTCTTCATGTATAATGATCAACTCGATACTCCCTAGCCCCCAACAGCCTTTTTTTTCATAACACTTTAACCAGAGTGACGGGAGAGCGGCATTTCAGAAAACGTGCTTATCTCGGCGAGAAAAAGCGATTTCGGCAATAAAATTTAAAACGCGTGTAAAACATAAACCAAACGATGAAATTGGTTATTTCTTCATGTATAATGATCAACTCGATACTCCCTAGCCCCCAACAGCCTTTTTTTTCATAACACTTTAACCAGAGTGACGGGAGAGCGGCATTTCAGAAAACGTGCTTATCTCGGCGAGAAAAAGCGATTTCGGCAATAAAATTTAAAACGCGTGTAAAACATAAACCAAACGATGAAATTGGTTATTTCTTCATGTATAATGATCAACTCGATACTCCCTAGCCCCCAACAGCCTTTTTTTTCATAACACTTTAACCAGAGTGACGGGAGAGCGGCATTTCAGAAAACGTGCTTATCTCGGCGAGAAAAAGCGATTTCGGCAATAAAATTTAAAACGCGTGTAAAACATAAACCAAACGATGAAATTGGTTATTTCTTCATGTATAATGATCAACTCGATACTCCCTAGCCCCCAACAGCCTTTTTTTTCATAACACTTTAACCAGAGTGACGGGAGAGCGGCATTTCAGAAAACGTGCTTATCTCGGCGAGAAAAAGCGATTTCGGCAATAAAATTTAAAACGCGTGTAAAACATAAACCAAACGATGAAATTGGTTATTTCTTCATGTATAATGATCAACTCGATACTCCCTAGCCCCCAACAGCCTTTTTTTTCATAACACTTTAACCAGAGTGACGGGAGAGCGGCATTTCAGAAAACGTGCTTATCTCGGCGAGAAAAAGCGATTTCGGCAATAAAATTTAAAACGCGTGTAAAACATAAACCAAACGATGAAATTGGTTATTTCTTCATGTATAATGATCAACTCGATACTCCCTAGCCCCCAACAGCCTTTTTTTTCATAACACTTTAACCAGAGTGACGGGAGAGCGGCATTTAAAACGTGCTTATCTCGGCGAGAAAAAGCGATTTCGGCAATAAAATTTAAAACGCGTGTAAAACATAAACCAAACGATGAAATTGGTTATTTCTTCATGTATAATGATCAACTCGATACTCCCTAGCCCCCAACAGCCTTTTTTTTCATAACACTTTAACCAGAGTGACGGGAGAGCGGCATTTCAGAAAACGTGCTTATCTCGGCGAGAAAAAGCGATTTCGGCAATAAAATTTAAAACGCGTGTAAAACATAAACCAAACGATGAAATTGGTTATTTCTTCATGTATAATGATCAACTCGATACTCCCTAGCCCCCAACAGCCTTTTTTTTCATAACACTTTAACCAGAGTGACGGGAGAGCGGCATTTCAGAAAACGTGCTTATCTCGGCGAGAAAAAGCGATTTCGGCAATAAAATTTAAAACGCGTGTAAAACATAAACCAAACGATGAAATTGGTTATTTCTTCATGTATAATGATCAACTCGATACTCCCTAGCCCCCAACAGCCTTTTTTTTCATAACACTTTAACCAGAGTGACGGGAGAGCGGCATTTCAGAAAACGTGCTTATCTCGGCGAGAAAAAGCGATTTCGGCAATAAAATTTAAAACGCGTGTAAAACATAAACCAAACGATGAAATTGGTTATTTCTTCATGTATAATGATCAACTCGATACTCCCTAGCCCCCAACAGCCTTTTTTTTCATAACACTTTAACCAGAGTGACGGGAGAGCGGCATTTCAGAAAACGTGCTTATCTCGGCGAGAAAAAGCGATTTCGGCAATAAAATTTAAAACGCGTGTAAAACATAAACCAAACGATGAAATTGGTTATTTCTTCATGTATAATGATCAACTCGATACTCCCTAGCCCTCAACAGCCTTTTTTTTCATAACACTTTAACCAGAGTGACGGGAGAGCGGCATTTCAGAAAACGTGCTTATCTCGGCGAGAAAAAGCGATTTCGGCAATAAAATTTAAAACGCGTGTAAAACATAAACCAAACGATGAAATTGGTTATTTCTTCATGTATAATGATCAACTCGATACTCCCTAGCCCCCAACAGCCTTTTTTTTCATAACACTTTAACCAGAGTGACGGGAGAGCGGCATTTCAGAAAACGTGCTTATCTCGGCGAGAAAAAGCGATTTCGGCAATAAAATTTAAAACGCGTGTAAAACATAAACCAAACGATGAAATTGGTTATTTCTTCATGTATAATGATCAACTCGATACTCCCTAGCCCCCAACAGCCTTTTTTTTCATAACACTTTAACCAGAGTGACGGGAGAGCGGCATTTCAGAAAACGTGCTTATCTCGGCGAGAAAAAGCGATTTCGGCAATAAAATTTAAAACGCGTGTAAAACATAAACCAAACGATGAAATTGGTTATTTCTTCATGTATAATGATCAACTCGATACTCCCTAGCCCCCAACAGCCTTTTTTTTCATAACACTTTAACCAGAGTGACGGGAGAGCGGCATTTCAGAAAACGTGCTTATCTCGGCGAGAAAAAGCGATTTCGGCAATAAAATTTAAAACGCGTGTAAAACATAAACCAAACGATGAAATTGGTTATTTCTTCATGTATAATGATCAACTCGATACTCCCTAGCCCCCAACAGCCTTTTTTTTCATAACACTTTAACCAGAGTGACGGGAGAGCGGCATTTCAGAAAACGTGCTTATCTCGGCGAGAAAAAGCGATTTCGGCAATAAAATTTAAAACGCGTGTAAAACATAAACCAAACGATGAAATTGGTTATTTCTTCATGTATAATGATCAACTCGATACTCCCTAGCCCCCAACAGCCTTTTTTTTCATAACACTTTAACCAGAGTGACGGGAGAGCGGCATTTCAGAAAACGTGCTTATCTCGGCGAGAAAAAGCGATTTCGGCAATAAAATTTAAAACGCGTGTAAAACATAAACCAAACGATGAAATTGGTTATTTCTTCATGTATAATGATCAACTCGATACTCCCTAGCCCCCAACAGCCTTTTTTTTCATAACACTTTAACCAGAGTGACGGGAGAGCGGCATTTCAGAAAACGTGCTTATCTCGGCGAGAAAAAGCGATTTCGGCAATAAAATTTAAAACGCGTGTAAAACATAAACCAAACGATGAAATTGGTTATTTCTTCATGTATAATGATCAACTCGATACTCCCTAGCCCCCAACAGCCTTTTTTTTCATAACACTTTAACCAGAGTGACGGGAGAGCGGCATTTCAGAAAACGTGCTTATCTCGGCGAGAAAAAGCGATTTCGGCAATAAAATTTAAAACGCGTGTAAAACATAAACCAAACGATGAAATTGGTTATTTCTTCATGTATAATGATCAACTCGATACTCCCTAGCCCCCAACAGCCTTTTTTTTCATAACACTTTAACCAGAGTGACGGGAGAGCGGCATTTCAGAAAACGTGCTTATCTCGGCGAGAAAAAGCGATTTCGGCAATAAAATTTAAAACGCGTGTAAAACATAAACCAAACGATGAAATTGGTTATTTCTTCATGTATAATGATCAACTGATACTCCCTAGCCCCCAACAGCCTTTTTTTTCATAACACTTTAACCAGAGTGACGGGAGAGCGGCATTTCAGAAAACGTGCTTATCTCGGCGAGAAAAAGCGATTTCGGCAATAAAATTTAAAACGCGTGTAAAACATAAACCAAACGATGAAATTGGTTATTTCTTCATGTATAATGATCAACTCGATACTCCCTAGCCCCCAACAGCCTTTTTTTTCATAACAGCTTTAACCAGAGTGACGGGAGAGCGGCATTTCAGAAAACGTGCTTATCTCGGCGAGAAAAAGCGATTTCGGCAATAAAATTTAAAACGCGTGTAAAACATAAACCAAACGATGAAATTGGTTATTTCTTCATGTATAATGATCAACTCGATACTCCCTAGCCCCCAACAGCCTTTTTTTTCATAACACTTTAACCAGAGTGACGGGAGAGCGGCATTTCAGAAAACGTGCTTATCTCGGCGAGAAAAAGCGATTTCGGCAATAAAATTTAAAACGCGTGTAAAACATAAACCAAACGATGAAATTGGTTATTTCTTCATGTATAATGATCAACTCGACCCAACAGCCCTTTTTTTTCATAACACTTTAACAGAGTGACGGAGAGAGCCGGCATTTCAGAAAAGTGCTTAATCTCGGCGAGAAAAAAGCGATTTCGGCAATAAAATTTAAAACGCGTGTAAAACATAAAACCAGAACGATGAACTTGTTTATTTCTTCATGTATAATGATCAACTCGATACTCCCTAGCCCCCAACAGCCTTTTTTTTCATAACACTTTAACCAGAGTGACGGGGAGAGCGGCATTTCAGAAAACGTGCTTATCTCGGCGAGAAAAAGCGATTTCGGCAATAAAATTTAAAACGCGTGTAAAACATAAACCAAACGATGAAATTGTTTATTTCTTCATGTATAATGATCAACTCGATACTCCCTAGCCCCCAACAGCCTTTTTTTTCATAACACTTTAACCAGAGTGACGGGAGAGCGGCATTTCAGAAACGTGCTTATCTCGGCGAGAAAAAGCGATTTCGGCAATAACATTTTAAAACGCGTGTAAAACATAAACCAAACGATGAAATTGGTTATTTCTTCATGTATAATGATCAACTCGATACTCCCTAGCCCCCAACAGCCTTTTTTTTCATAACACTTTAACCAGAGTGACGGGAGAGCGGCATTTCAGAAAACGTGCTTATCTCGGCGAGAAAAAGCGATTTCGGCAATAAAATTTAAAACGCGTGTAAAACATAAACCAAACGATGAAATTGGTTATTTCTTCATGTATAATGATCAACTCGATACTCCCTAGCCCCCAACAGCCTTTTTTTTCATAACACTTTAACCAGAGTGACGGGAGAGCGGCATTTCAGAAAACGTGCTTATCTCGGCGAGAAAAAGCGATTTCGGCAATAAAATTTAAAACGCGTGTAAAACATAAACCAAACGATGAAATTGGTTATTTCTTCATGTATAAATGATCAACTCGATACTCCCTAGCCCCAACAGCCTTTTTTTTCATAACACTTTAACCAGAGTGACGGGAGAGCGGCATTTCAGAAAACGTGCTTATCTCGGCGAGAAAAAGCGATTTCGGCAATAAAATTTAAAACGCGTGTAAAACATAAACCAAACGATGAAATTGGTTATTTCTTCATGTATAATGATCAACTCGATACTCCCTAGCCCCCAACAGCCTTTTTTTTCATAACACTTTAACCAGAGTGACGGGAGAGAGCGGCATTTCAGAAACGTGCTTATCTCGGCGAGAAAAAGCGATTTCGGCAATAAAATTTAAAACGCGTGTAAAACATAAACCAAACGATGAAATTGGTTATTTCTTCATGTATAATGATCAACTCGATACTCCCTAGCCCCCAACAGCCTTTTTTTTCATAACACTTTAACCAGAGTGACGGGAGAGCGGCATTTCAGAAAACGTGCTTATCTCGGCGAGAAAAAGCGATTTCGGCAATAAAATTTAAAACGCGTGTAAAACATAAACCAAACGATGAAATTGGTTATTTCTTCATGTATAATGATCAACTCGATACTCCCTAGCCCCCAACAGCCTTTTTTTTCATAACACTTTAACCAGAGTGACGGGAGAGCGGCATTTCACGAAAACGTGCTTATCTCGGCGAGAAAAAGCGATTTCGGCAATAAAATTTAAAACGCGTGGTAAAACATAAACCAAACGATGAAATTGGTTATTTCTTCATGTATAATGATCAACTCGATACTCCCTAGCCCCCAACAGCCTTTTTTTTCATAACACTTTAACCAGAGTGACGGGAGAGCGGCATTTCAGAAAACGTGCTTATCTCGGCGAGAAAAAGCGATTTCGGCAATAAAATTTAAAACGCGTGTAAAACATAAACCAAACGATGGAATTGGTTATTTCTTCATGTATAATGATCAACTCGATACTCCCTAGCCCCCAACAGCCTTTTTTTTCATAACACTTTAACCAGAGTGACGGGAGAGCGGCATTTCAGAAAACGTGCTTATCTCGGCGAGAAAAAGCGATTTTGGCAATAAAATTTAAAACGCGTGTAAAACATAAACCAAACGATGAAATTGGTTATTTCTTCATGTATAATGATCAACTCGATACTCCCTAGCCCCCAACAGCCTTTTTTTTCATAACACTTTAACCAGAGTGACGGGAGAGCGGCATTTCAGAAAACGTGCTTATCTCGGCGAGAAAAAGCGATTTCGGCAATAAAATTTAAAACGCGTGTAAAACATAAACCAAACGATGAAATTGGTTATTTCTTCATGTATAATGATCAACTCGATACTCCCTAGCCCCCAACAGCCTTTTTTTTCATAACACTTTAACCAGAGTGACGGGAGAGCGGCATTTCAGAAAAACGTGCTTATCTCGGCGAGAAAAAGCGATTTCGGCAATAAAATTTAAAACGCGTGTAAAACATAAACCAAACGATGAAATTGGTTATTTCTTCATGTATAATGATCAACTCGATACTCCCTAGCCCCCAAAAGCCTTTTTTTTCATAACACTTTAACCAGAGTGACGGGAGAGCGGCATTTCAGAAAACGTGCTTATCTCGGCGAGAGAAAAAGCGATTTCGGCAATAAAATTTAAAACGCGTGTAAAACATAACCAAACGATGAAATTGGTTATTTCTTCATGTATAATGATCGACTCGATACTCCCTAGCCCCCAACAGCCTTTTTTTTCATAACACTTTAACCAGAGTGACGGGAGAGCGGCATTTCAGAAAACGTGCTTATCTCGGCGAGAAAAAGCGATTTCGGCAATAAAATTTAAAACGCGTGTAAAACATTAAACCAAACGATGAAATTGGTTATTTCTTCATGTATAATGATCAACTCGATACTCCCTAGCCCCCAACAGCCTTTTTTTTCATAACACTTTAACCAGAGTGACGGGAGAGCGGCATTTCAGAAAACGTGCGAGAAAACGGCGAGAAAAAGCGATTTCGGCAATAAAATTTAAAACGCGTGTAAAACATAAACCAAACGATGAAATTGGTTATTTCTTCATGTATAATGATCAACTCGATACTCCCTAGCCCCCAACAGCCTTTTTTTTCATAACACTTTAACCAGAGTGACGGGAGAGCGGCATTTCAGAAAACGTGCTTATCTCGGCGAGAAAAAGCGATTTCGGCAATAAAATTTAAAACGCGTGTAAAACATAAACCAAACGATGAAATTGGTTATTTCTTCATGTATAATGATCAACTCGAGTCGAGCTCCAGGGAGAGAGGCTGATTTTTCGCTTTTTGAGGCCGACCGACGAACCGGCGCGGGGCGGACTCAAAAGCCCGCAGAGCCGTAGGCACTTAGAAAAGTTTCGCCTTTGGCTGTGAGCTCCAGGGGGAGAGGCTGGTTTTGCGTTATTTTAGGCCGGCTGGAGAACCGGCGCGGGTCGGACGCACAATCCCCGCAGAGCCGTGGGCACTTAGAAAATTTTTGCCAAGTTGGCTCTGAGCGCCTGGTACCTAATGTGGAAGTATAGAGGCCGACTTTCGGGCAAGATCACGCCGCGTTAGGCTTCCAGGACCCCGGCTAAGCAATTTTACCGGGCCGCCTGGTTCTTTTTTTGAACCAGCCCGGTTCTTTTTACACTTCCAGCTGGAGCTCAGCAGCGGCTTTTTGCCTAAGATCACGCCGGGTTAGGCTTCCAGGACCTCGGCTAAGCAATTCTACCGGGCCGCCCGGTTCTTTTTTTGAACCAGCCCGGTTCTTTTTACACTTCCAGCTGGAGCTCACGAGCGGCTTTTTGGACAAGATCACGCCGTGTTAGGCTTCCAGAGCCCCGGCTAAGCAATTTTACCGGCCCGCCCGGTTCTTTTTTTTAACCAGCCCGGTTCTTTTTACACTTCCAGCTGGAGCTCAGCAGCGGGTTTTTGGACAAGATCACGCCGTGTTAGGCTTCCAGAGCCCCGGCTAAGCAATTTTACAGGGTCGCCCGGTTCTTTTTTTTAACCAGCCCGGTTTTTTTTTACACTTCCAGCTGGAGCTCAGCAGCGGCTTTTTGCACAGTATCAGGCCGGGTTAGGCTTCCAGAGCCCCGGCTAAGCAATTTTACCGGGCCGCCCGGTTCTTTTTTTTAACCAGCCCGGTTCTTTTTAAACTTCCAGCTGGAGCTCAGCAGCGGCTTTTTGGACAAGATCACGCCGTGTTAGGCTTCCAGAGCCCCGGCTAAGCAATTTTACCGGGTCGGCCGGTTCTTTTTTTTTAACCAGCCCGGTTCTTTTTACACTTCCAGCTCGAGCTCAGCAGCGGCTTTTTGGACAAGATCACGCCGTGTTAGGCTTCCAGAGCCCCGGCTAAGCAATTTTACCGGGTCGCCCGGTTCTTTTTTTAACCAGCCCGGTTCTTTTTACACTTCCAGCTGGAGCTCAGCATCGTGTAAAACATAAACCAAACGATGAAATTGGTTATTTCTTCATGTATAATGATCAACTCGATACTCCCTAGCCCCCAACAGCCTTTTTTTTCATAACACTTTAACCAGAGTGACGGGAGAGCGGCATTTCAGAAAACGTGCTTATCTCGGCGAGAAAAAGCGATTTCGGCAATAAAATTTAAAACGCGTGTAAAACATAAACCAAACGATGAAATTGGTTATTTCTTCATGTATAATGATCAACTCGATACTCCCTAGCCCCCAACAGCCTTTTTTTTCATAACACTTTAACCAGAGTGACGGGAGAGCGGCATTTCAGAAAACGTGCTTATCTCGGCGAGAAAAAGCGATTTCGGCAATAAAATTTAAAACGCGTGTAAAACATAAACCAAACGATGAAATTGGTTATTTCTTCATGTATAATGATCAACTCGATACTCCCTAGCCCCCAACAGCCTTTTTTTTCATAACACTTTAACCAGAGTGACGGGAGAGCGGCATTTCAGAAAACGTGCTTATCTCGGCGAGAAAAAGCGATTTCGGCAATAACATTTAAAACGCGTGTAAAACATAAACCAAACGATGAAATTGGTTATTTCTTCATGTATAATGATCAACTCGATACTCCCTAGCCCCCAACAGCCTTTTTTTTCATAACACTTTAACCAGAGTGACGGGAGAGCGGCATTTCAGAAAACGTGCTTATCTCGGCGAGAAAAAGCGATTTCGGCAATAAAATTTAAAACGCGTGTAAAACATAAACCAAACGATGAAATTGGTTATTTCTTCATGTATAATGATCAACTCGATACTCCCTAGCCCCCAACAGCCTTTTTTTTCATAACACTTTAACCAGAGTGACGGGAGAGCGGCATTTCAGAAAACGTGCTTATCTCGGCGAGAAAAAGCGATTTCGGCAATAAAATTTAAAACGCGTGTAAAACATAAACCAAACGATGAAATTGGTTATTTCTTCATGTATAATGATCAACTCGATACTCCCTAGCCCCCAACAGCCTTTTTTTTCATAACACTTTAACCAGAGTGACGGGAGAGCGGCATTTCAGAAAACGTGCTTATCTCGGCGAGAAAAAGCGATTTCGGCAATAAAATTTAAAACGCGTGTAAAACATAAACCAAACGATGAAATTGGTTATTTCTTCATGTATAATGATCAACTCGATACTCCCTAGCCCCCAACAGCCTTTTTTTTCATAACACTTTAACCAGAGTGACGGGAGAGCGGCATTTCAGAAAACGTGCTTATCTCGGCGAGAAAAAGCGATTTCGGCAATAACATTTAAAACGCGTGTAAAACATAAACCAAACGATGAAATTGGTTATTTCTTCATGTATAATGATCAACTCGATACTCCCTAGCCCCCAACAGCCTTTTTTTTCATAACACTTTAACCAGAGTGACGGGAGAGCGGCATTTCAGAAAACGTGCTTATCTCGGCGAGAAAAAGCGATTTCGGCAATAAAATTTACAACGCGTGTAAAACATAAACCAAACGATGAAATTGGTTATTTCTTCATGTATAATGATCAACTCGATACTCCCTAGCCCCCAACAGCCTTTTTTTTCATAACACTTTAACCAGAGTGACGGGAGAGCGGCATTTCAGAAAACGTGCTTATCTCGGCGAGAAAAAGCGATTTCGGCAATAACATTTAAAACGCGTGTAAAACATAAACCAAACGATGAAATTGGTTATTTCTTCATGTATAATGATCAACTCGATACTCCCTAGCCCCCAACAGCCTTTTTTTTCATAACACTTTAACCAGAGTGACGGGAGAGCGGCATTTCAGAAAACGTGCTTATCTCGGCGAGAAAAAGCGATTTCGGCAATAAAATTTAAAACGCGTGTAAAACATAAACCAAACGATGAAATTGGTTATTTCTTCATGTATAATGATCAACTCGATACTCCCTAGCCCCCAACAGCCTTTTTTTTCATAACACTTTAACCAGAGTGACGGGAGAGCGGCATTTCAGAAAACGTGCTTATCTCGGCGAGAAAAAGCGATTTCGGCAATAACATTTAAAACGCGTGTAAAACATAAACCAAACGATGAAATTGGTTATTTCTTCATGTATAATGATCAACTCGATACTCCCTAGCCCCCAACAGCCTTTTTTTTCATAACACTTTAACCAGAGTGACGGGAGAGCGGCATTTCAGAAAACGTGCTTATCTCGGCGAGAAAAAGCGATTTCGGCAATAAAATTTAAAACGCGTGTAAAACATAAACCAAACGATGAAATTGGTTATTTCTTCATGTATAATGATCAACTCGATACTCCCTAGCCCCCAACAGCCTTTTTTTTCATAACACTTTAACCAGAGTGACGGGAGAGCGGCATTTCAGAAAACGTGCTTATCTCGGCGAGAAAAAGCGATTTCGGCAATAAAATTTAAAACGCGTGTAAAACATAAACCAAACGATGAAATTGGTTATTTCTTCATGTATAATGATCAACTCGATACTCCCTAGCCCCCAACAGCCTTTTTTTTCATAACACTTTAACCAGAGTGACGGGAGAGCGGCATTTCAGAAAACGTGCTTATCTCGGCGAGAAAAAGCGATTTCGGCAATAAAATTTAAAACGCGTGTAAAACATAAACCAAACGATGAAATTGGTAATTTCTTCATGTATAATGATCAACTCGATACTCCCTAGCCCCCAACAGCCTTTTATTTCATAACACTTTAACCAGAGTGACGGGAGAGCGGCATTTCAGAAAACGTGCTTATCTCGGCGAGAAAAAGCGATTTCGGCAATAAAATTTAAAACGCGTGTAAAACATAAACCAAACGATGAAATTGGTTATTTCTTCATGTATAATGATCAACTCGATACTCCCTAGCCCCCAACAGCCTTTTTTTTCATAACACTTTAACCAGAGTGACGGGAGAGCGGCATTTCAGAAAACGTGCTTATCTCGGCGAGAAAAAGCGATTTCGGCAATAAAATTTAAAACGCGTGTAAAACATAAACCAAACGATGAAATTGGTTATTTCTTCATGTATAATGATCAACTCGATACTCCCTAGCCCCCAACAGCCTTTTTTTTCATAACACTTTAACCAGAGTGACGGGAGAGCGGCATTTCAGAAAACGTGCTTATCTCGGCGAGAAAAAGCGATTTCGGCAATAAAATTTAAAACGCGTGTAAAACATAAACCAAACGATGAAATTGGTTATTTCTTCATGTATAATGATCAACTCGATACTCCCTAGCCCCCAACAGCCTTTTTTTTCATAACACTTTAACCAGAGTGACGGGAGAGCGGCATTTCAGAAAACGTGCTTATCTCGGCGAGAAAAAGCGATTTCGGCAATAAAATTTAAAACGCGTGTAAAACATAAACCAAACGATGAAATTGGTTATTTCTTCATGTATAATGATCAACTCGATACTCCCTAGCCCCCAACAGCCTTTTTTTTCATAACACTTTAACCAGAGTGACGGGAGAGCGGCATTTCAGAAAACGTGCTTATCTCGGCGAGAAAAAGCGATTTCGGCAATAAAATTTACAACGCGTGTAAAACATAAACCAAACGATGAAATTGGTTATTTCTTCATGTATAATGATCAACTCGATACTCCCTAGCCCCCAACAGCCTTTTTTTTCATAACACTTTAACCAGAGTGACGGGAGAGCGGCATTTCAGAAAACGTGCTTATCTCGGCGAGAAAAAGCGATTTCGGCAATAACATTTAAAACGCGTGTAAAACATAAACCAAACGATGAAATTGGTTATTTCTTCATGTATAATGATCAACTCGATACTCCCTAGCCCCCAACAGCCTTTTTTTTCATAACACTTTAACCAGAGTGACGGGAGAGCGGCATTTCAGAAAACGTGCTTATCTCGGCGAGAAAAAGCGATTTCGGCAATAAAATTTAAAACGCGTGTAAAACATAAACCAAACGATGAAATTGGTTATTTCTTCATGTATAATGATCAACTCGATACTCCCTAGCCCCCAACAGCCTTTTTTTTCATAACACTTTAACCAGAGTGACGGGAGAGCGGCATTTCAGAAAACGTGCTTATCTCGGCGAGAAAAAGCGATTTCGGTAATAACATTTAAAACGCGTGTAAAACATAAACCAAACGATGAAATTGGTTATTTCTTCATGTATAATGATCAACTCGATACTCCCTAGCCCCCAACAGCCTTTTTTTTCATAACACTTTAACCAGAGTGACGGGAGAGCGGCATTTCAGAAAACGTGCTTATCTCGGCGAGAAAAAGCGATTTCGGCAATAAAATTTAAAACGCGTGTAAAACATAAACCAAACGATGAAATTGGTTATTTCTTCATGTATAATGATCAACTCGATACTCCCTAGCCCCCAACAGCCTTTTTTTTCATAACACTTTAACCAGAGTGACGGGAGAGCGGCATTTCAGAAAACGTGCTTATCTCGGCGAGAAAAAGCGATTTCGGCAATAAAATTTAAAACGCGTGTAAAACATAAACCAAACGATGAAATTGGTTATTTCTTCATGTATAATGATCAACTCGATACTCCCTAGCCCCCAACAGCCTTTTTTTTCATAACACTTTAACCAGAGTGACGGGAGAGCGGCATTTCAGAAAACGTGCTTATCTCGGCGAGAAAAAGCGATTTCGGCAATAAAATTTAAAACGCGTGTAAAACATAAACCAAACGATGAAATTGGTAATTTCTTCATGTATAATGATCAACTCGATACTCCCTAGCCCCCAACAGCCTTTTATTTCATAACACTTTAACCAGAGTGACGGGAGAGCGGCATTTCAGAAAACGTGCTTATCTCGGCGAGAAAAAGCGATTTCGGCAATAAAATTTAAAACGCGTGTAAAACATAAACCAAACGATGAAATTGGTTATTTCTTCATGTATAATGATCAACTCGATACTCCCTAGCCCCCAACAGCCTTTTTTTTCATAACACTTTAACCAGAGTGACGGGAGAGCGGCATTTCAGAAAACGTGCTTATCTCGGCGAGAAAAAGCGATTTCGGCAATAAAATTTAAAACGCGTGTAAAACATAAACCAAACGATGAAATTGGTTATTTCTTCATGTATAATGATCAACTCGATACTCCCTAGCCCCCAACAGCCTTTTTTTTCATAACACTTTAACCAGAGTGACGGGAGAGCGGCATTTCAGAAAACGTGCTTATCTCGGCGAGAAAAAGCGATTTCGGCAATAAAATTTAAAACGCGTGTAAAACATAAACCAAACGATGAAATTGGTTATTTCTTCATGTATAATGATCAACTCGATACTCCCTAGCCCCCAACAGCCTTTTTTTTCATAACACTTTAACCAGAGTGACGGGAGAGCGGCATTTCAGAAAACGTGCTTATCTCGGCGAGAAAAAGCGATTTCGGCAATAACATTTAAAACGCGTGTAAAACATAAACCAAACGATGAAATTGGTTATTTCTTCATGTATAATGATCAACTCGATACTCCCTAGCCCCCAACAGCCTTTTTTTTCATAACACTTTAACCAGAGTGACGGGAGAGCGGCATTTCAGAAAACGTGCTTATCTCGGCGAGAAAAAGCGATTTCGGCAATAAAATTTAAAACGCGTGTAAAACATAAACCAAACGATGAAATTGGTTATTTCTTCATGTATAATGATCAACTCGATACTCCCTAGCCCCCAACAGCCTTTTTTTTCATAACACTTTAACCAGAGTGACGGGAGAGCGGCATTTCAGAAAACGTGCTTATCTCGGCGAGAAAAAGCGATTTCGGCAATAACATTTAAAACGCGTGTAAAACATAAACCAAACGATGAAATTGGTTATTTCTTCATGTATAATGATCAACTCGATACTCCCTAGCCCCCAACAGCCTTTTTTTTCATAACACTTTAACCAGAGTGACGGGAGAGCGGCATTTCAGAAAACGTGCTTATCTCGGCGAGAAAAAGCGATTTCGGCAATAACATTTAAAACGCGTGTAAAACATAAACCAAACGATGAAATTGGTTATTTCTTCATGTATAATGATCGACTCGATACTCCCTAGCCCCCAACAGCCTTTTTTTTCATAACACTTTAACCAGAGTGACGGGAGAGCGGCATTTCAGAAAACGTGCTTATCTCGGCGAGAAAAAGCGATTTCGGCAATAAAATTTAAAACGCGTGTAAAACATAAACCAAACGATGAAATTGGTTATTTCTTCATGTATAATGATCAACTCGATACTCCCTAGCCCCCAACAGCCTTTTTTTTCATAACACTTTAACCAGAGTGACGGGAGAGCGGCATTTCAGAAAACGTGCTTATCTCGGCGAGAAAAAGCGATTTCGGCAATAAAATTTAAAACGCGTGTAAAACATAAACCAAACGATGAAATTGGTTATTTCTTCATGTATAATGATCAACTCGATACTCCCTAGCCCCCAACAGCCTTTTTTTTCATAACACTTTAACCAGAGTGACGGGAGAGCGGCATTTCAGAAAACGTGCTTATCTCGGCGAGAAAAAGCGATTTCGGCAATAAAATTTAAAACGCGTGTAAAACATAAACCAAACGATGAAATTGGTTATTTCTTCATGTATAATGATCAACTCGATACTCCCTAGCCCCCAACAGCCTTTTTATTCATAACACTTTAACCAGAGTGACGGGAGAGCGGCATTTCAGAAAACGTGCTTATCTCGGCGAGAAAAAGCGATTTCGGCAATAAAATTTAAAACGCGTGTAAAACATAAACCAAACGATGAAATTCGTTATTTCTTCATGTATAATGATCAACTCGATACTCCCTAGCCCCCAACAGCCTTTTTTTTCACAACACTTTAACCAGAGTGACGGGAGAGCGGCATTTCAGAAAACGTGCTTATCTCGGCGAGAAAAAGCGATTTCGGCAATAAAATTTAAAACGCGTGTAAAACATAAACCAAACGATGAAATTGGTTATTTCTTCATGTATAATGATCAACTCGATACTCCCTAGCCCCCAACAGCCTTTTTTTTCATAACACTTTAACCAGAGTGACGGGAGAGCGGCATTTCAGAAAACGTGCGAGAAAACGGCGAGAAAAAGCGATTTCGGCAATAAAATTTAAAACGCGTGTAAAACATAAACCAAACGATGAAATTGGTTATTTCTTCATGTATAATGATCAACTCGATACTCCCTAGCCCCCAACAGCCTTTTTTTTCATAACACTTTAACCAGAGTGACGGGAGAGCGGCATTTCAGAAAACGTGCTTATCTCGGCGAGAAAAAGCGATTTCGGCAATAAAATTTAAAACGCGTGTAAAACATAAACCAAACGATGAAATTGGTTATTTCTTCATGTATAATGATCAACTCGAGTCGAGCTCCAGGGAGAGAGGCTGATTTTTCGCTTTTTGAGGCCGACCGACGAACCGGCGCGGGGCGGACTCAAAAGCCCGCAGAGCCGTAGGCACTTAGAAAAGTTTCGCCTTTGGCTGTGAGCTCCAGGGGGAGAGGCTGGTTTTGCGTTATTTTAGGCCGGCTGGAGAACCGGCGCGGGTCGGACGCACAATCCCCGCAGAGCCGTGGGCACTTAGAAAATTTTTGCCAAGTTGGCTCTGAGCGCCTGGTACCTAATATGGAAGTATAGAGGCCGACTTTCGGGCAAGATCACGCCGCGTTAGGCTTCCAGGACCCCGGCTAAGCAATTTTACCGGGCCGCCCGGTTCTTTTTTTGAACCAGCCCGGTTCTTTTTACACTTCCAGCTGGAGCTCAGCAGCGGCTTTTTGCCTAAGATCACGCCGGGTTAGGCTTCCAGGACCTCGGCTAAGCAATTCTACCGGGCCGCCCGGTTCTTTTTTTGAACCAGCCCGGTTCTTTTTACACTTCCAGCTGGAGCTCACGAGCGGCTTTTTGGACAAGATCACGCCGTGTTAGGCTTCCAGAGCCCCGGCTAAGCAATTTTACCGGCCCGCCCGGTTCTTTTTTTTAACCAGCCCGGTTCTTTTTACACTTCCAGCTGGAGCTCAGCAGCGGGTTTTTGGACAAGATCACGCCGTGTTAGGCTTCCAGAGCCCCGGCTAAGCAATTTTACAGGGTCGCCCGGTTCTTTTTTTTAACCAGCCCGGTTTTTTTTACACTTCCAGCTGGAGCTCAGCAGCGGCTTTTTGCACAGTATCAGGCCGGGTTAGGCTTCCAGAGCCCCGGCTAAGCAATTTTACCGGGCCGCCCGGTTCTTTTTTTTAACCAGCCCGGTTCTTTTTAAACTTCCAGCTGGAGCTCAGCAGCGGCTTTTTGGACAAGATCACGCCGTGTTAGGCTTCCAGAGCCCCGGCTAAGCAATTTTACCGGGTCGGCCGGTTCTTTTTTTTTAACCAGCCCGGTTCTTTTTACACTTCCAGCTCGAGCTCAGCAGCGGCTTTTTGGACAAGATCACGCCGTGTTAGGCTTCCAGAGCCCCGGCTAAGCAATTTTACCGGGTCGCCCGGTTCTTTTTTTAACCAGCCCGGTTCTTTTTACACTTCCAGCTGGAGCTCAGCATCGTGTAAAACATAAACCAAACGATGAAATTGGTTATTTCTTCATGTATAATGATCAACTCGATACTCCCTAGCCCCCAACAGCCTTTTTTTTCATAACACTTTAACCAGAGTGACGGGAGAGCGGCATTTCAGAAAACGTGCTTATCTCGGCGAGAAAAAGCGATTTCGGCAATAAAATTTAAAACGCGTGTAAAACATAAACCAAACGATGAAATTGGTTATTTCTTCATGTATAATGATCAACTCGATACTCCCTAGCCCCCAACAGCCTTTTTTTTTCATAACACTTTAACCAGAGTGACGGGAGAGCGGCATTTCAGAAAACGTGCTTATCTCGGCGAGAAAAAGCGATTTCGGCAATAATATTTAAAACGCGTGTAAAACATAAACCAAACGATGAAATTGGTTATTTCTTCATGTATAATGATCAACGCGATACTCCCTAGCCCCCAACAGCCTTTTTTTTCATAACACTTTAACCAGAGTGACGGGAGAGCGGCATTTCAGAAAACGTGCTTATCTCGGCGAGAAAAAGCGATTTCGGCAATAAAATTTAAAACGCGTGTAAAACATAAACCAAACGATGAAATTGGTTATTTCTTCATGTATAATGATCAACTCGATACTCCCTAGCCCCCAACAGCCTTTTTTTTCATAACACTTTAACCAGAGTGACGGGAGAGCGGCATTTCAGAAAACGTGCTTATCTCGGCGAGAAAAAGCGATTTCGGCAATAAAATTTAAAACGCGTGTAAAACATAAACCAAACGATGAAATTGGTTATTTCTTCATGTATAATGATCAACTCGATACTCCCTAGCCCCCAACAGCCTTTTTTTTCATAACACTTTAACCAGAGTGACGGGAGAGCGGCATTTCAGAAAACGTGCTTATCTCGGCGAGAAAAAGCGATTTCGACAATAAAATTTAAAACGCGTGTAAAACATAAACCAAACGATGAAATTGGTTATTTCTTCATGTATAATGATCAACTCGATACTCCCTAGCCCCCAACAGCCTTTTTTTTCATAACACTTTAACCAGAGTGACGGGAGAGCGGCATTTCAGAAAACGTGCTTATCTCGGCGAGAAAAAGCGATTTCGGCAATAAAATTTAAAACGCGTGTAAAACATAAACCAAACGATGAAATTGGTTATTTCTTCATGTATAATGATCAACTCGATACTCCCTAGCCCCCAACAGCCTTTTTTTTCATAACACTTTAACCAGAGTGACGGGAGAGCGGCATTTCAGAAAACGTGCTTATCTCGGCGAGAAAAAGCGATTTCGGCAATAAAATTTAAAACGCGTGTAAAACATAAACCAAACGATGAAATTGGTTATTTCTTCATGTATAATGATCAACTCGATACTCCCTAGCCCCCAACAGCCTTTTTTTTCATAACACTTTAACCAGAGTGACGGGAGAGCGGCATTTCAGAAAACGTGCTTATCTCGGCGAGAAAAAGCGATTTCGGCAATAAAATTTAAAACGCGTGTAAAACATAAACCAAACGATGAAATTGGTTATTTCTTCATGTATAATGATCAACTCGATACTCCCTAGCCCCCAACAGCCTTTTTTTTCATAACACTTTAACCAGAGTGACGGGAGAGCGGCATTTCAGAAAACGTGCTTATCTCGGCGAGAAAAAGCGATTTCGGCAATAAAATTTAAAACGCGTGTAAAACATAAACCAAACGATGAAATTGGTTATTTCTTCATGTATAATGATCAACTCGATACTCCCTAGCCCCCAACAGCCTTTTTTTTCATAACACTTTAACCAGAGTGACGGGAGAGCGGCATTTCAGAAAACGTGCTTATCTCGGCGAGAAAAAGCGATTTCGGCAATAAAATTTAAAACGCGTGTAAAACATAAACCAAACGATGAAATTGTTTATTTCTTCATGTATAATGATCAACTCGATACTCCCTAGCCCCCAACAGCCTTTTTTTTCATAACACTTTAACCAGAGTGACGGGAGAGCGGCATTTCAGAAAACGTGCTTATCTCGGCGAGAAAAAGCGATTTCGGCAATAAAATTTAAAACGCGTGTAAAACATAAACCAAACGATGAAATTGGTAATTTCTTCATGTATAATGATCAACTCGATACTCCCTAGCCCCCAACAGCCTTTTATTTCATAACACTTTAACCAGAGTGACGGGAGAGCGGCATTTCAGAAAACGTGCTTATCTCGGCGAGAAAAAGCGATTTCGGCAATAAAATTTAAAACGCGTGTAAAACATAAACCAAACGATGAAATTGGTTATTTCTTCATGTATAATGATCAACTCGATACTCCCTAGCCCCCAACAGCCTTTTTTTTCATAACACTTTAACCAGAGTGACGGGAGAGCGGCATTTCAGAAAACGTGCTTATCTCGGCGAGAAAAAGCGATTTCGGCAATAAAATTTAAAACGCGTGTAAAACATAAACCAAACGATGAAATTGGTTATTTCTTCATGTATAATGATCAACTCGATACTCCCTAGCCCCCAACAGCCTTTTTTTTCATAACACTTTAACCAGAGTGACGGGAGAGCGGCATTTCAGAAAACGTGCTTATCTCGGCGAGAAAAAGCGATTTCGGCAATAAAATTTAAAACGCGTGTAAAACATAAACCAAACGATGAAATTGGTTATTTCTTCATGTATAATGATCAACTCGATACTCCCTAGCCCCCAACAGCCTTTTTTTTCATAACACTTTAACCAGAGTGACGGGAGAGCGGCATTTCAGAAAACGTGCTTATCTCGGCGAGAAAAAGCGATTTCGGCAATAAAATTTAAAACGCGTGTAAAACATAAACCAAACGATGAAATTGGTTATTTCTTCATGTATAATGATCAACTCGATACTCCCTAGCCCCCAACAGCCTTTTTTTTCATAACACTTTAACCAGAGTGACGGGAGAGCGGCATTTCAGAAAACGTGCTTATCTCGGCGAGAAAAAGCGATTTCGGCAATAAAATTTAAAACGCGTGTAAAACATAAACCAAACGATGAAATTGGTTATTTCTTCATGTATAATGATCAACTCGATACTCCCTAGCCCCCAACAGCCTTTTTTTTCATAACACTTTAACCAGAGTGACGGGAGAGCGGCATTTCAGAAAACGTGCTTATCTCGGCGAGAAAAAGCGATTTCGGCAATAAAATTTAAAACGCGTGTAAAACATAAACCAAACGATGAAATTGGTTATTTCTTCATGTATAATGATCAACTCGATACTCCCTAGCCCCCAACAGCCTTTTTTTTCATAACACTTTAACCAGAGTGACGGGAGAGCGGCATTTCAGAAAACGTGCTTATCTCGGCGAGAAAAAGCGATTTCGGCAATAAAATTTAAAACGCGTGTAAAACATAAACCAAACGATGAAATTGGTTATTTCTTCATGTATAATGATCAACTCGATACTCCCTAGCCCCCAACAGCCTTTTTTTTCATAACACTTTAACCAGAGTGACGGGAGAGCGGCATTTCAGAAAACGTGCTTATCTCGGCGAGAAAAAGCGATTTCGGCAATAAAATTTAAAACGCGTGTAAAACATAAACCAAACGATGAAATTGGTTATTTCTTCATGTATAATGATCAACTCGATACTCCCTAGCCCCCAACAGCCTTTTTTTTCATAACACTTTAACCAGAGTGACGGGAGAGCGGCATTTCAGAAAACGTGCTTATCTCGGCGAGAAAAAGCGATTTCGGCAATAAAATTTAAAACGCGTGTAAAACATAAACCAAACGATGAAATTGGTTATTTCTTCATGTATAATGATCAACTCGATACTCCCTAGCCCCCAACAGCCTTTTTTTTCATAACACTTTAACCAGAGTGACGGGAGAGCGGCATTTCAGAAAACGTGCTTATCTCGGCGAGAAAAAGCGATTTCGGCAATAAAATTTAAAACGCGTGTAAAACATAAACCAAACGATGAAATTGGTTATTTCTTCATGTATAATGATCAACTCAATACTCCCTAGCCCCCAACAGCCTTTTTTTTCATAACACTTTAACCAGAGTGACGGGAGAGCGGCATTTCAGAAAACGTGCTTATCTCGGCGAGAAAAAGCGATTTCGGCAATAAAATTTAAAACGCGTGTAAAACATAAACCAAACGATGAAATTGGTTATTTCTTTATGTATAATGATCAACTCGAGTCGAGCTCCAGGGAGAGAGGCTGATTTTTCGCTTTTTGAGGCCGACCGACGAACCGGCGCGGGGCGGACTCAAAAGCCCGCAGAGCCGTAGGCACTTAGAAAAGTTTCGCCTTTGGCTGTGAGCTCCAGGGGGAGAGGCTGGTTTTGCGTTATTTTAGGCCGGCTGGAGAACCGGCGCGGGTCGGACGCACAATCCCCGCAGAGCCGTGGGCACTTAGAAAATTTTTGCCAAGTTGGCTCTGAGCGCCTGGTACCTAATATGGAAGTATAGAGGCCGACTTTCGGGCAAGATCACGCCGCGTTAGGCTTCCAGGACCCCGGCTAAGCAATTTTACCGGGCCGCCCGGTTCTTTTTTTGAACCAGCCCGGTTCTTTTTACACTTCCAGCTGGAGGTCAGCAGCGGCTTTTTGCCTAAGATCACGCCGGGTTAGGCTTCCAGGACCTCGGCTAAGCAATTCTACCGGGCCGCCCGGTTCTTTTTTTGAACCAGCCCGGTTCTTTTTACACTTCCAGCTGGAGCTCACGAGCGGCTTTTTGGACAAGATCACGCCGTGTTAGGCTTCCAGAGCCCCGGCTAAGCAATTTTACCGGCCCGCCCGGTTCTTTTTTTTAACCAGCCCGGTTCTTTTTACACTTCCAGCTGGAGCTCAGCAGCGGGTTTTTGGACAAGATCACGCCGTGTTAGGCTTCCAGAGCCCCGGCTAAGCAATTTTACAGGGTCGCCCGGTTCTTTTTTTTAACCAGCCCGGTTTTTTTTACACTTCCAGCTGGAGCTCAGCAGCGGCTTTTTGCACAGTATCACGCCGGGTTAGGCTTCCAGAGCCCCGGCTAAGCAATTTTACCGGGCCGCCCGGTTCTTTTTTTTAACCAGCCCGGTTCTTTTTACACTTCCAGCTGGAGCTCAGCAGCGGCTTTTTGGACAAGATCACGCCGTGTTAGGCTTCCAGAGCCCCGGCTAAGCAATTTTACCGGGTCGGCCGGTTCTTTTTTTTTAACCAGCCCGGTTCTTTTTACACTTCCAGCTCGAGCTCAGCAGCGGCTTTTTGGACAAGATCACGCCGTGTTAGGCTTCCAGAGCCCCGACTAAGCAATTTTACCGGGTCGCCCGGTTCTTTTTTTAACCAGCCCGGTTCTTTTTACACTTCCAGCTGGAGCTCAGCATCGTGTAAAACATAAACCAAACGATGAAATTGGTTATTTCTTCATGTATAATGATCAACTCGATACTCCCTAGCCCCCAACAGCCTTTTTTTTCATAACACTTTAACCAGAGTGACGGGAGAGCGGCATTTCAGAAAACGTGCTTATCTCGGCGAGAAAAAGCGATTTCGGCAATAAAATTTAAAACGCCTGTAAAACATAAACCAAACGATGAAATTGGTTATTTCTTCATGTATAATGATCAACTCGATACTACCTAGCCCCCAACAGCCTTTTTTTTCATAACACTTTAACCAGAGTGACGGGAGAGCGGCATTTCAGAAAACGTGCTTATCTCGGCGAGAAAAAGCGATTTCGGCAATAAAAATTAAAACGCGTGTAAAACATAAACCAAACGATGAAATTGGTTATTTCTTCATGTATAATGATCAACTCGATACTCCCTAGCCCCCAACAGCCTTTTTTTTCATAACACTTTAACCAGAGTGACGGGAGAGCGGCATTTCAGAAAACGTGCTTATCTCGGCGAGAAAAAGCGATTTCGGCAATAAAATTTAAAACGCGTGTAAAACATAAACCAAACGATGAAATTGGTTATTTCTTCATGTATAATGATCAACTCGATACTCCCTAGCCCCCAACAGCCTTTTTTTTCATAACACTTTAACCAGAGTGACGGGAGAGCGGCATTTCAGAAAACGTGCTTATCTCGGCGAGAAAAAGCGATTTCGGCAATAACATTTAAAACGCGTGTAAAACATAAACCAAACGATGAAATTGGTAATTTCTTCATGTATAATGATCAACTCGATACTCCTTAGCCCCCAACAGCCTTTTTTTTCATAACACTTTAACCAGAGTGACGGGAGAGCGGCATTTCAGAAAACGTGCTTATCTCGGCGAGAAAAAGCGATTTCGGCAATAAAATTTAAAACGCGTGTAAAACATAAACCAAACGATGAAATTGGTTATTTCTTCATGTATAATGATCAACTCGATACTCCCTAGCCCCCAACAGCCTTTTTTTTCATAACACTTTAACCAGAGTGACGGGAGAGCGGCATTTCAGAAAACGTGCTTATCTCGGCGAGAAAAAGCGATTTCGGCAATAAAATTTAAAACGCGTGTAAAACATAAACCAAACGATGAAATTGGTTATTTCTTCATGTATAATGATCAACTCGATACTCCCTAGCCCCCAACAGCCTTTTTTTTCATAACACTTTAACCAGAGTGACGGGAGAGCGGCATTTCAGAAAACGTGCTTATCTCGGCGAGAAAAAGCGATTTCGGCAATAAAATTTAAAACGCGTGTAAAACATAAACCAAACGATGAAATTGGTTATTTCTTCATGTATAATGATCAACTCGATACTCCCTAGCCCCCAACAGCCTTTTTTTTCATAACACTTTAACCAGAGTGACGGGAGAGCGGCATTTCAGAAAACGTGCTTATCTCGGCGAGAAAAAGCGATTTCGGCAATAAAATTTAAAACGCGTGTAAAACATAAACCAAACGATGAAATTGGTTATTTCTTCATGTATAATGATCAACTCGATACTCCCTAGCCCCCAACAGCCTTTTTTTTCATAACACTTTAACCAGAGTGACGGGAGAGCGGCATTTCAGAAAACGTGCTTATCTCGGCGAGAAAAAGCGATTTCGGCAATAAAATTTAAAACGCGTGTAAAACATAAACCAAACGATGAAATTGGTTATTTCTTCATGTATAATGATCAACTCGATACTCCCTAGCCCCCAACAGCCTTTTTTTTCATAACACTTTAACCAGAGTGACGGGAGAGCGGCATTTCAGAAAACGTGCTTATCTCGGCGAGAAAAAGCGATTTCGGCAATAAAATTTAAAACGCGTGTAAAACATAAACCAAACGATGAAATTGGTTATTTCTTCATGTATAATGATCAACTCAATACTCCCTAGCCCCCAACAGCCTTTTTTTTCATAACACTTTAACCAGAGTGACGGGAGAGCGGCATTTCAGAAAACGTGCTTATCTCGGCGAGAAAAAGCGATTTCGGCAATAAAATTTAAAACGCGTGTAAAACATAAACCAAACGATGAAATTGGTTATTTCTTTATGTATAATGATCAACTCGAGTCGAGCTCCAGGGAGAGAGGCTGATTTTTCGCTTTTTGAGGCCGACCGACGAACCGGCGCGGGGCGGACTCAAAAGCCCGCAGAGCCGTAGGCACTTAGAAAAGTTTCGCCTTTGGCTGTGAGCTCCAGGGGGAGAGGCTGGTTTTGCGTTATTTTAGGCCGGCTGGAGAACCGGCGCGGGTCGGACGCACAATCCCCGCAGAGCCGTGGGCACTTAGAAAATTTTTGCCAAGTTGGCTCTGAGCGCCTGGTACCTAATATGGAAGTATAGAGGCCGACTTTCGGGCAAGATCACGCCGCGTTAGGCTTCCAGGACCCCGGCTAAGCAATTTTACCGGGCCGCCCGGTTCTTTTTTTGAACCAGCCCGGTTCTTTTTACACTTCCAGCTGGAGGTCAGCAGCGGCTTTTTGCCTAAGATCACGCCGGGTTAGGCTTCCAGGACCTCGGCTAAGCAATTCTACCGGGCCGCCCGGTTCTTTTTTTGAACCAGCCCGGTTCTTTTTACACTTCCAGCTGGAGCTCACGAGCGGCTTTTTGGACAAGATCACGCCGTGTTAGGCTTCCAGAGCCCCGGCTAAGCAATTTTACCGGCCCGCCCGGTTCTTTTTTTTAACCAGCCCGGTTCTTTTTACACTTCCAGCTGGAGCTCAGCAGCGGGTTTTTGGACAAGATCACGCCGTGTTAGGCTTCCAGAGCCCCGGCTAAGCAATTTTACAGGGTCGCCCGGTTCTTTTTTTTAACCAGCCCGGTTTTTTTTACACTTCCAGCTGGAGCTCAGCAGCGGCTTTTTGCACAGTATCACGCCGGGTTAGGCTTCCAGAGCCCCGGCTAAGCAATTTTACCGGGCCGCCCGGTTCTTTTTTTTAACCAGCCCGGTTCTTTTTACACTTCCAGCTGGAGCTCAGCAGCGGCTTTTTGGACAAGATCACGCCGTGTTAGGCTTCCAGAGCCCCGGCTAAGCAATTTTACCGGGTCGGCCGGTTCTTTTTTTTTAACCAGCCCGGTTCTTTTTACACTTCCAGCTCGAGCTCAGCAGCGGCTTTTTGGACAAGATCACGCCGTGTTAGGCTTCCAGAGCCCCGACTAAGCAATTTTACCGGGTCGCCCGGTTCTTTTTTTAACCAGCCCGGTTCTTTTTACACTTCCAGCTGGAGCTCAGCATCGTGTAAAACATAAACCAAACGATGAAATTGGTTATTTCTTCATGTATAATGATCAACTCGATACTCCCTAGCCCCCAACAGCCTTTTTTTTCATAACACTTTAACCAGAGTGACGGGAGAGCGGCATTTCAGAAAACGTGCTTATCTCGGCGAGAAAAAGCGATTTCGGCAATAAAATTTAAAACGCCTGTAAAACATAAACCAAACGATGAAATTGGTTATTTCTTCATGTATAATGATCAACTCGATACTACCTAGCCCCCAACAGCCTTTTTTTTCATAACACTTTAACCAGAGTGACGGGAGAGCGGCATTTCAGAAAACGTGCTTATCTCGGCGAGAAAAAGCGATTTCGGCAATAAAAATTAAAACGCGTGTAAAACATAAACCAAACGATGAAATTGGTTATTTCTTCATGTATAATGATCAACTCGATACTCCCTAGCCCCCAACAGCCTTTTTTTTCATAACACTTTAACCAGAGTGACGGGAGAGCGGCATTTCAGAAAACGTGCTTATCTCGGCGAGAAAAAGCGATTTCGGCAATAAAATTTAAAACGCGTGTAAAACATAAACCAAACGATGAAATTGGTTATTTCTTCATGTATAATGATCAACTCGATACTCCCTAGCCCCCAACAGCCTTTTTTTTCATAACACTTTAACCAGAGTGACGGGAGAGCGGCATTTCAGAAAACGTGCTTATCTCGGCGAGAAAAAGCGATTTCGGCAATAACATTTAAAACGCGTGTAAAACATAAACCAAACGATGAAATTGGTAATTTCTTCATGTATAATGATCAACTCGATACTCCTTAGCCCCCAACAGCCTTTTTTTTCATAACACTTTAACCAGAGTGACGGGAGAGCGGCATTTCAGAAAACGTGCTTATCTCGGCGAGAAAAAGCGATTTCGGCAATAAAATTTAAAACGCGTGTAAAACATAAACCAAACGATGAAATTGGTTATTTCTTCATGTATAATGATCAACTCGATACTCCCTAGCCCCCAACAGCCTTTTTTTTCATAACACTTTAACCAGAGTGACGGGAGAGCGGCATTTCAGAAAACGTGCTTATCTCGGCGAGAAAAAGCGATTTCGGCAATAAAATTTAAAACGCGTGTAAAACATAAACCAAACGATGAAATTGGTTATTTCTTCATGTATAATGATCAACTCGATACTCCCTAGCCCCCAACAGCCTTTTTTTTCATAACACTTTAACCAGAGTGACGGGAGAGCGGCATTTCAGAAAACGTGCTTATCTCGGCGAGAAAAAGCGATTTCGGCAATAAAATTTAAAACGCGTGTAAAACATAAACCAAACGATGAAATTGGTTATTTCTTCATGTATAATGATCAACTCGATACTCCCTAGCCCCCAACAGCCTTTTTTTTCATAACACTTTAACCAGAGTGACGGGAGAGCGGCATTTCAGAAAACGTGCTTATCTCGGCGAGAAAAAGCGATTTCGGCAATAAAATTTAAAACGCGTGTAAAACATAAACCAAACGATGAAATTGGTTATTTCTTCATGTATAATGATCAACTCGATACTCCCTAGCCCCCAACAGCCTTTTTTTTCATAACACTTTAACCAGAGTGACGGGAGAGCGGCATTTCAGAAAACGTGCTTATCTCGGCGAGAAAAAGCGATTTCGGCAATAAAATTTAAAACGCGTGTAAAACATAAACCAAACGATGAAATTGGTTATTTCTTCATGTATAATGATCAACTCGATACTCCCTAGCCCCCAACAGCCTTTTTTTTCATAACACTTTAACCAGAGTGACGGGAGAGCGGCATTTCAGAAAACGTGCTTATCTCGGCGAGAAAAAGCGATTTCGGCAATAAAATTTAAAACGCGTGTAAAACATAAACCAAACGATGAAATTGGTTATTTCTTCATGTATAATGATCAACTCGATACTCCCTAGCCCCCAACAGCCTTTTTTTTCATAACACTTTAACCAGAGTGACGGGAGAGCGGCATTTCAGAAAACGTGCTTATCTCGGCGAGAAAAAGCGATTTCGGCAATAAAATTTAAAACGCGTGTAAAACATAAACCAAACGATGAAATTGGTTATTTCTTCATGTATAATGATCAACTCGATACTCCCTAGCCCCCAACAGCCTTTTTTTTCATAACACTTTAACCAGAGTGACGGGAGAGCGGCATTTCAGAAAACGTGCTTATCTCGGCGAGAAAAAGCGATTTCGGCAATAAAATTTAAAACGCGTGTAAAACATAAACCAAACGATGAAATTGGTTATTTCTTCATGTATAATGATCAACTCGATACTCCCTAGCCCCCAACAGCCTTTTTTTTCATAACACTTTAACCAGAGTGACGGGAGAGCGGCATTTCAGAAAACGTGCTTATCTCGGCGAGAAAAAGCGATTTCGGCAATAAAATTTAAAACGCGTGTAAAACATAAACCAAACGATGAAATTGGTTATTTCTTCATGTATAATGATCAACTCGATACTCCCTAGCCCCCAACAGCCTTTTTTTTCATAACACTTTAACCAGAGTGACGGGAGAGCGGCATTTCAGAAAACGTGCTTATCTCGGCGAGAAAAAGCGATTTCGGCAATAAAATTTAAAACGCGTGTAAAACATAAACCAAACGATGAAATTGGTTATTTCTTCATGTATAATGATCAACTCGATACTCCCTAGCCCCCAACAGCCTTTTTTTTCATAACACTTTAACCAGAGTGACGGGAGAGCGGCATTTCAGAAAACGTGCTTATCTCGGCGAGAAAAAGCGATTTCGGCAATAAAATTTAAAACGCGTGTAAAACATAAACCAAACGATGAAATTGGTTATTTCTTCATGTATAATGATCAACTCGATACTCCCTAGCCCCCAACAGCCTTTTTTTTCATAACACTTTAACCAGAGTGACGGGAGAGCGGCATTTCAGAAAACGTGCTTATCTCGGCGAGAAAAAGCGATTTCGGCAATAAAATTTAAAACGCGTGTAAAACATAAACCAAACGATGAAATTGGTTATTTCTTCATGTATAATGATCAACTCGATACTCCCTAGCCCCCAACAGCCTTTTTTTTCATAACACTTTAACCAGAGTGACGGGAGAGCGGCATTTCAGAAAACGTGCTTATCTCGGCGAGAAAAAGCGATTTCGGCAATAAAATTTAAAACGCGTGTAAAACATAAACCAAACGATGAAATTGGTTATTTCTTCATGTATAATGATCAACTCGATACTCCCTAGCCCCCAACAGCCTTTTTTTTCATAACACTTTAACCAGAGTGACGGGAGAGCGGCATTTCAGAAAACGTGCTTATCTCGGCGAGAAAAAGCGATTTCGGCAATAAAATTTAAAACGCGTGTAAAACATAAACCAAACGATGAAATTGGTTATTTCTTCATGTATAATGATCAACTCGATACTCCCTAGCCCCCAACAGCCTTTTTTTTCATAACACTTTAACCAGAGTGACGGGAGAGCGGCATTTCAGAAAACGTGCTTATCTCGGCGAGAAAAAGCGATTTCGGCAATAAAATTTAAAACGCGTGTAAAACATAAACCAAACGATGAAATTGGTTATTTCTTCATGTATAATGATCAACTCGATACTCCCTAGCCCCCAACAGCCTTTTTTTTCATAACACTTTAACCAGAGTGACGGGAGAGCGGCATTTCAGAAAACGTGCTTATCTCGGCGAGAAAAAGCGATTTCGGCAATAAAATTTAAAACGCGTGTAAAACATAAACCAAACGATGAAATTGGTTATTTCTTCATGTATAATGATCAACTCGATACTCCCTAGCCCCCAACAGCCTTTTTTTTCATAACACTTTAACCAGAGTGACGGGAGAGCGGCATTTCAGAAAACGTGCTTATCTCGGCGAGAAAAAGCGATTTCGGCAATAAAATTTAAAACGCGTGTAAAACATAAACCAAACGATGAAATTGGTTATTTCTTCATGTATAATGATCAACTCGATACTCCCTAGCCCCCAACAGCCTTTTTTTTCATAACACTTTAACCAGAGTGACGGGAGAGCGGCATTTCAGAAAACGTGCTTATCTCGGCGAGAAAAAGCGATTTCGGCAATAAAATTTAAAACGCGTGTAAAACATAAACCAAACGATGAAATTGGTTATTTCTTCATGTATAATGATCAACTCGATACTCCCTAGCCCCCAACAGCCTTTTTTTTCATAACACTTTAACCAGAGTGACGGGAGAGCGGCATTTCAGAAAACGTGCTTATCTCGGCGAGAAAAAGCGATTTCGGCAATAAAATTTAAAACGCGTGTAACAACATAAACCAAACGATGAAATTGGTTATTTCTTCATGTATAATGATCAACTCGATACTCCCTAGCCCCCAACAGCCTTTTTTTTCATAACACTTTAACCAGAGTGACGGGAGAGCGGCATTTCAGAAAACGTGCTTATCTCGGCGAGAAAAAGCGATTTCGGCAATAAAATTTAAAACGCGTGTAAAACATAAACCAAACGATGAAATTGGTTATTTCTTCATGTATAATGATCAACTCGATACTCCCTAGCCCCCAACAGCCTTTTTTTTCATAACACTTTAACCAGAGTGACGGGAGAGCGGCATTTCAGAAAACGTGCTTATCTCGGCGAGAAAAAGCGATTTCGGCAATAAAATTTAAAACGCGTGTAAAACATAAACCAAACGATGAAATTGGTTATTTCTTCATGTATAATGATCAACTCGATACTCCCTAGCCCCCAACAGCCTTTTTTTTCATAACACTTTAACCAGAGTGACGGGAGAGCGGCATTTCAGAAAACGTGCTTATCTCGGCGAGAAAAAGCGATTTCGGCAATAAAATTTAAAACGCGTGTAAAACATAAACCAAACGATGAAATTGGTTATTTCTTCATGTATAATGATCAACTCGATACTCCCTAGCCCCCAACAGCCTTTTTTTTCATAACACTTTAACCAGAGTGACGGGAGAGCGGCATTTCAGAAAACGTGCTTATCTCGGCGAGAAAAAGCGATTTCGGCAATAAAATTTAAAACGCGTGTAAAACATAAACCAAACGATGAAATTGGTTATTTCTTCATGTATAATGATCAACTCGATACTCCCTAGCCCCCAACAGCCTTTTTTTTCATAACACTTTAACCAGAGTGACGGGAGAGCGGCATTTCAGAAAACGTGCTTATCTCGGCGAGAAAAAGCGATTTCGGCAATAAAATTTAAAACGCGTGTAAAACATAAACCAAACGATGAAATTGGTTATTTCTTCATGTATAATGATCAACTCGATACTCCCTAGCCCCCAACAGCCTTTTTTTTCATAACACTTTAACCAGAGTGACGGGAGAGCGGCATTTCAGAAAACGTGCTTATCTCGGCGAGAAAAAGCGATTTCGGCAATAAAATTTAAAACGCGTGTAAAACATAAACCAAACGATGAAATTGGTTATTTCTTCATGTATAATGATCAACTCGATACTCCCTAGCCCCCAACAGCCTTTTTTTTCATAACACTTTAACCAGAGTGACGGGAGAGCGGCATTTCAGAAAACGTGCTTATCTCGGCGAGAAAAAGCGATTTCGGCAATAAAATTTAAAACGCGTGTAAAACATAAACCAAACGATGAAATTGGTTATTTCTTCATGTATAATGATCAACTCGATACTCCCTAGCCCCCAACAGCCTTTTTTTTCATAACACTTTAACCAGAGTGACGGGAGAGCGGCATTTCAGAAAACGTGCTTATCTCGGCGAGAAAAAGCGATTTCGGCAATAAAATTTAAAACGCGTGTAAAACATAAACCAAACGATGAAATTGGTTATTTCTTCATGTATAATGATCAACTCGATACTCCCTAGCCCCCAACAGCCTTTTTTTTCATAACACTTTAACCAGAGTGACGGGAGAGCGGCATTTCAGAAAACGTGCTTATCTCGGCGAGAAAAAGCGATTTCGGCAATAAAATTTAAAACGCGTGTAAAACATAAACCAAACGATGAAATTGGTTATTTCTTCATGTATAATGATCAACTCGATACTCCCTAGCCCCCAACAGCCTTTTTTTTCATAACACTTTAACCAGAGTGACGGGAGAGCGGCATTTCAGAAAACGTGCTTATCTCGGCGAGAAAAAGCGATTTCGGCAATAAAATTTAAAACGCGTGTAAAACATAAACCAAACGATGAAATTGGTTATTTCTTCATGTATAATGATCAACTCGATACTCCCTAGCCCCCAACAGCCTTTTTTTTCATAACACTTTAACCAGAGTGACGGGAGAGCGGCATTTCAGAAAACGTGCTTATCTCGGCGAGAAAAAGCGATTTCGGCAATAAAATTTAAAACGCGTGTAAAACATAAACCAAACGATGAAATTGGTTATTTCTTCATGTATAATGATCAACTCGATACTCCCTAGCCCCCAACAGCCTTTTTTTTCATAACACTTTAACCAGAGTGACGGGAGAGCGGCATTTCAGAAAACGTGCTTATCTCGGCGAGAAAAAGCGATTTCGGCAATAAAATTTAAAACGCGTGTAAAACATAAACCAAACGATGAAATTGGTTATTTCTTCATGTATAATGATCAACTCGATACTCCCTAGCCCCCAACAGCCTTTTTTTTCATAACACTTTAACCAGAGTGACGGGAGAGCGGCATTTCAGAAAACGTGCTTATCTCGGCGAGAAAAAGCGATTTCGGCAATAAAATTTAAAACGCGTGTAAAACATAAACCAAACGATGAAATTGGTTATTTCTTCATGTATAATGATCAACTCGATACTCCCTAGCCCCCAACAGCCTTTTTTTTCATAACACTTTAACCAGAGTGACGGGAGAGCGGCATTTCAGAAAACGTGCTTATCTCGGCGAGAAAAAGCGATTTCGGCAATAAAATTTAAAACGCGTGTAAAACATAAACCAAACGATGAAATTGGTTATTTCTTCATGTATAATGATCAACTCGATACTCCCTAGCCCCCAACAGCCTTTTTTTTCATAACACTTTAACCAGAGTGACGGGAGAGCGGCATTTCAGAAAACGTGCTTATCTCGGCGAGAAAAAGCGATTTCGGCAATAAAATTTAAAACGCGTGTAAAACATAAACCAAACGATGAAATTGGTTATTTCTTCATGTATAATGATCAACTCGATACTCCCTAGCCCCCAACAGCCTTTTTTTTCATAACACTTTAACCAGAGTGACGGGAGAGCGGCATTTCAGAAAACGTGCTTATCTCGGCGAGAAAAAGCGATTTCGGCAATAAAATTTAAAACGCGTGTAAAACATAAACCAAACGATGAAATTGGTTATTTCTTCATGTATAATGATCAACTCGATACTCCCTAGCCCCCAACAGCCTTTTTTTTCATAACACTTTAACCAGAGTGACGGGAGAGCGGCATTTCAGAAAACGTGCTTATCTCGGCGAGAAAAAGCGATTTCGGCAATAAAATTTAAAACGCGTGTAAAACATAAACCAAACGATGAAATTGGTTATTTCTTCATGTATAATGATCAACTCGATACTCCCTAGCCCCCAACAGCCTTTTTTTTCATAACACTTTAACCAGAGTGACGGGAGAGCGGCATTTCAGAAAACGTGCTTATCTCGGCGAGAAAAAGCGATTTCGGCAATAAAATTTAAAACGCGTGTAAAACATAAACCAAACGATGAAATTGGTTATTTCTTCATGTATAATGATCAACTCGATACTCCCTAGCCCCCAACAGCCTTTTTTTTCATAACACTTTAACCAGAGTGACGGGAGAGCGGCATTTCAGAAAACGTGCTTATCTCGGCGAGAAAAAGCGATTTCGGCAATAAAATTTAAAACGCGTGTAAAACATAAACCAAACGATGAAATTGGTTATTTCTTCATGTATAATGATCAACTCGATACTCCCTAGCCCCCAACAGCCTTTTTTTTCATAACACTTTAACCAGAGTGACGGGAGAGCGGCATTTCAGAAAACGTGCTTATCTCGGCGAGAAAAAGCGATTTCGGCAATAAAATTTAAAACGCGTGTAAAACATAAACCAAACGATGAAATTGGTTATTTCTTCATGTATAATGATCAACTCGATACTCCCTAGCCCCCAACAGCCTTTTTTTTCATAACACTTTAACCAGAGTGACGGGAGAGCGGCATTTCAGAAAACGTGCTTATCTCGGCGAGAAAAAGCGATTTCGGCAATAAAATTTAAAACGCGTGTAAAACATAAACCAAACGATGAAATTGGTTATTTCTTCATGTATAATGATCAACTCGATACTCCCTAGCCCCCAACAGCCTTTTTTTTCATAACACTTTAACCAGAGTGACGGGAGAGCGGCATTTCAGAAAACGTGCTTATCTCGGCGAGAAAAAGCGATTTCGGCAATAAAATTTAAAACGCGTGTAAAACATAAACCAAACGATGAAATTGGTTATTTCTTCATGTATAATGATCAACTCGATACTCCCTAGCCCCCAACAGCCTTTTTTTTCATAACACTTTAACCAGAGTGACGGGAGAGCGGCATTTCAGAAAACGTGCTTATCTCGGCGAGAAAAAGCGATTTCGGCAATAAAATTTAAAACGCGTGTAAAACATAAACCAAACGATGAAATTGGTTATTTCTTCATGTATAATGATCAACTCGATACTCCCTAGCCCCCAACAGCCTTTTTTTTCATAACACTTTAACCAGAGTGACGGGAGAGCGGCATTTCAGAAAACGTGCTTATCTCGGCGAGAAAAAGCGATTTCGGCAATAAAATTTAAAACGCGTGTAAAACATAAACCAAACGATGAAATTGGTTATTTCTTCATGTATAATGATCAACTCGATACTCCCTAGCCCCCAACAGCCTTTTTTTTCATAACACTTTAACCAGAGTGACGGGAGAGCGGCATTTCAGAAAACGTGCTTATCTCGGCGAGAAAAAGCGATTTCGGCAATAAAATTTAAAACGCGTGTAAAACATAAACCAAACGATGAAATTGGTTATTTCTTCATGTATAATGATCAACTCGATACTCCCTAGCCCCCAACAGCCTTTTTTTTCATAACACTTTAACCAGAGTGACGGGAGAGCGGCATTTCAGAAAACGTGCTTATCTCGGCGAGAAAAAGCGATTTCGGCAATAAAATTTAAAACGCGTGTAAAACATAAACCAAACGATGAAATTGGTTATTTCTTCATGTATAATGATCAACTCGATACTCCCTAGCCCCCAACAGCCTTTTTTTTCATAACACTTTAACCAGAGTGACGGGAGAGCGGCATTTCAGAAAACGTGCTTATCTCGGCGAGAAAAAGCGATTTCGGCAATAAAATTTAAAACGCGTGTAAAACATAAACCAAACGATGAAATTGGTTATTTCTTCATGTATAATGATCAACTCGATACTCCCTAGCCCCCAACAGCCTTTTTTTTCATAACACTTTAACCAGAGTGACGGGAGAGCGGCATTTCAGAAAACGTGCTTATCTCGGCGAGAAAAAGCGATTTCGGCAATAAAATTTAAAACGCGTGTAAAACATAAACCAAACGATGAAATTGGTTATTTCTTCATGTATAATGATCAACTCGATACTCCCTAGCCCCCAACAGCCTTTTTTTTCATAACACTTTAACCAGAGTGACGGGAGAGCGGCATTTCAGAAAACGTGCTTATCTCGGCGAGAAAAAGCGATTTCGGCAATAAAATTTAAAACGCGTGTAAAACATAAACCAAACGATGAAATTGGTTATTTCTTCATGTATAATGATCAACTCGATACTCCCTAGCCCCCAACAGCCTTTTTTTTCATAACACTTTAACCAGAGTGACGGGAGAGCGGCATTTCAGAAAACGTGCTTATCTCGGCGAGAAAAAGCGATTTCGGCAATAAAATTTAAAACGCGTGTAAAACATAAACCAAACGATGAAATTGGTTATTTCTTCATGTATAATGATCAACTCGATACTCCCTAGCCCCCAACAGCCTTTTTTTTCATAACACTTTAACCAGAGTGACGGGAGAGCGGCATTTCAGAAAACGTGCTTATCTCGGCGAGAAAAAGCGATTTCGGCAATAAAATTTAAAACGCGTGTAAAACATAAACCAAACGATGAAATTGGTTATTTCTTCATGTATAATGATCAACTCGATACTCCCTAGCCCCCAACAGCCTTTTTTTTCATAACACTTTAACCAGAGTGACGGGAGAGCGGCATTTCAGAAAACGTGCTTATCTCGGCGAGAAAAAGCGATTTCGGCAATAAAATTTAAAACGCGTGTAAAACATAAACCAAACGATGAAATTGGTTATTTCTTCATGTATAATGATCAACTCGATACTCCCTAGCCCCCAACAGCCTTTTTTTTCATAACACTTTAACCAGAGTGACGGGAGAGCGGCATTTCAGAAAACGTGCTTATCTCGGCGAGAAAAAGCGATTTCGGCAATAAAATTTAAAACGCGTGTAAAACATAAACCAAACGATGAAATTGGTTATTTCTTCATGTATAATGATCAACTCGATACTCCCTAGCCCCCAACAGCCTTTTTTTTCATAACACTTTAACCAGAGTGACGGGAGAGCGGCATTTCAGAAAACGTGCTTATCTCGGCGAGAAAAAGCGATTTCGGCAATAAAATTTAAAACGCGTGTAAAACATAAACCAAACGATGAAATTGGTTATTTCTTCATGTATAATGATCAACTCGATACTCCCTAGCCCCCAACAGCCTTTTTTTTCATAACACTTTAACCAGAGTGACGGGAGAGCGGCATTTCAGAAAACGTGCTTATCTCGGCGAGAAAAAGCGATTTCGGCAATAAAATTTAAAACGCGTGTAAAACATAAACCAAACGATGAAATTGGTTATTTCTTCATGTATAATGATCAACTCGATACTCCCTAGCCCCCAACAGCCTTTTTTTTCATAACACTTTAACCAGAGTGACGGGAGAGCGGCATTTCAGAAAACGTGCTTATCTCGGCGAGAAAAAGCGATTTCGGCAATAAAATTTAAAACGCGTGTAAAACATAAACCAAACGATGAAATTGGTTATTTCTTCATGTATAATGATCAACTCGATACTCCCTAGCCCCCAACAGCCTTTTTTTTCATAACACTTTAACCAGAGTGACGGGAGAGCGGCATTTCAGAAAACGTGCTTATCTCGGCGAGAAAAAGCGATTTCGGCAATAAAATTTAAAACGCGTGTAAAACATAAACCAAACGATGAAATTGGTTATTTCTTCATGTATAATGATCAACTCGATACTCCCTAGCCCCCAACAGCCTTTTTTTTCATAACACTTTAACCAGAGTGACGGGAGAGCGGCATTTCAGAAAACGTGCTTATCTCGGCGAGAAAAAGCGATTTCGGCAATAAAATTTAAAACGCGTGTAAAACATAAACCAAACGATGAAATTGGTTATTTCTTCATGTATAATGATCAACTCGATACTCCCTAGCCCCCAACAGCCTTTTTTTTCATAACACTTTAACCAGAGTGACGGGAGAGCGGCATTTCAGAAAACGTGCTTATCTCGGCGAGAAAAAGCGATTTCGGCAATAAAATTTAAAACGCGTGTAAAACATAAACCAAACGATGAAATTGGTTATTTCTTCATGTATAATGATCAACTCGATACTCCCTAGCCCCCAACAGCCTTTTTTTTCATAACACTTTAACCAGAGTGACGGGAGAGCGGCATTTCAGAAAACGTGCTTATCTCGGCGAGAAAAAGCGATTTCGGCAATAAAATTTAAAACGCGTGTAAAACATAAACCAAACGATGAAATTGGTTATTTCTTCATGTATAATGATCAACTCGATACTCCCTAGCCCCCAACAGCCTTTTTTTTCATAACACTTTAACCAGAGTGACGGGAGAGCGGCATTTCAGAAAACGTGCTTATCTCGGCGAGAAAAAGCGATTTCGGCAATAAAATTTAAAACGCGTGTAAAACATAAACCAAACGATGAAATTGGTTATTTCTTCATGTATAATGATCAACTCGATACTCCCTAGCCCCCAACAGCCTTTTTTTTCATAACACTTTAACCAGAGTGACGGGAGAGCGGCATTTCAGAAAACGTGCTTATCTCGGCGAGAAAAAGCGATTTCGGCAATAAAATTTAAAACGCGTGTAAAACATAAACCAAACGATGAAATTGGTTATTTCTTCATGTATAATGATCAACTCGATACTCCCTAGCCCCCAACAGCCTTTTTTTTCATAACACTTTAACCAGAGTGACGGGAGAGCGGCATTTCAGAAAACGTGCTTATCTCGGCGAGAAAAAGCGATTTCGGCAATAAAATTTAAAACGCGTGTAAAACATAAACCAAACGATGAAATTGGTTATTTCTTCATGTATAATGATCAACTCGATACTCCCTAGCCCCCAACAGCCTTTTTTTTCATAACACTTTAACCAGAGTGACGGGAGAGCGGCATTTCAGAAAACGTGCTTATCTCGGCGAGAAAAAGCGATTTCGGCAATAAAATTTAAAACGCGTGTAAAACATAAACCAAACGATGAAATTGGTTATTTCTTCATGTATAATGATCAACTCGATACTCCCTAGCCCCCAACAGCCTTTTTTTTCATAACACTTTAACCAGAGTGACGGGAGAGCGGCATTTCAGAAAACGTGCTTATCTCGGCGAGAAAAAGCGATTTCGGCAATAAAATTTAAAACGCGTGTAAAACATAAACCAAACGATGAAATTGGTTATTTCTTCATGTATAATGATCAACTCGATACTCCCTAGCCCCCAACAGCCTTTTTTTTCATAACACTTTAACCAGAGTGACGGGAGAGCGGCATTTCAGAAAACGTGCTTATCTCGGCGAGAAAAAGCGATTTCGGCAATAAAATTTAAAACGCGTGTAAAACATAAACCAAACGATGAAATTGGTTATTTCTTCATGTATAATGATCAACTCGATACTCCCTAGCCCCCAACAGCCTTTTTTTTCATAACACTTTAACCAGAGTGACGGGAGAGCGGCATTTCAGAAAACGTGCTTATCTCGGCGAGAAAAAGCGATTTCGGCAATAAAATTTAAAACGCGTGTAAAACATAAACCAAACGATGAAATTGGTTATTTCTTCATGTATAATGATCAACTCGATACTCCCTAGCCCCCAACAGCCTTTTTTTTCATAACACTTTAACCAGAGTGACGGGAGAGCGGCATTTCAGAAAACGTGCTTATCTCGGCGAGAAAAAGCGATTTCGGCAATAAAATTTAAAACGCGTGTAAAACATAAACCAAACGATGAAATTGGTTATTTCTTCATGTATAATGATCAACTCGATACTCCCTAGCCCCCAACAGCCTTTTTTTTCATAACACTTTAACCAGAGTGACGGGAGAGCGGCATTTCAGAAAACGTGCTTATCTCGGCGAGAAAAAGCGATTTCGGCAATAAAATTTAAAACGCGTGTAAAACATAAACCAAACGATGAAATTGGTTATTTCTTCATGTATAATGATCAACTCGATACTCCCTAGCCCCCAACAGCCTTTTTTTTCATAACACTTTAACCAGAGTGACGGGAGAGCGGCATTTCAGAAAACGTGCTTATCTCGGCGAGAAAAAGCGATTTCGGCAATAAAATTTAAAACGCGTGTAAAACATAAACCAAACGATGAAATTGGTTATTTCTTCATGTATAATGATCAACTCGATACTCCCTAGCCCCCAACAGCCTTTTTTTTCATAACACTTTAACCAGAGTGACGGGAGAGCGGCATTTCAGAAAACGTGCTTATCTCGGCGAGAAAAAGCGATTTCGGCAATAAAATTTAAAACGCGTGTAAAACATAAACCAAACGATGAAATTGGTTATTTCTTCATGTATAATGATCAACTCGATACTCCCTAGCCCCCAACAGCCTTTTTTTTCATAACACTTTAACCAGAGTGACGGGAGAGCGGCATTTCAGAAAACGTGCTTATCTCGGCGAGAAAAAGCGATTTCGGCAATAAAATTTAAAACGCGTGTAAAACATAAACCAAACGATGAAATTGGTTATTTCTTCATGTATAATGATCAACTCGATACTCCCTAGCCCCCAACAGCCTTTTTTTTCATAACACTTTAACCAGAGTGACGGGAGAGCGGCATTTCAGAAAACGTGCTTATCTCGGCGAGAAAAAGCGATTTCGGCAATAAAATTTAAAACGCGTGTAAAACATAAACCAAACGATGAAATTGGTTATTTCTTCATGTATAATGATCAACTCGATACTCCCTAGCCCCCAACAGCCTTTTTTTTCATAACACTTTAACCAGAGTGACGGGAGAGCGGCATTTCAGAAAACGTGCTTATCTCGGCGAGAAAAAGCGATTTCGGCAATAAAATTTAAAACGCGTGTAAAACATAAACCAAACGATGAAATTGGTTATTTCTTCATGTATAATGATCAACTCGATACTCCCTAGCCCCCAACAGCCTTTTTTTTCATAACACTTTAACCAGAGTGACGGGAGAGCGGCATTTCAGAAAACGTGCTTATCTCGGCGAGAAAAAGCGATTTCGGCAATAAAATTTAAAACGCGTGTAAAACATAAACCAAACGATGAAATTGGTTATTTCTTCATGTATAATGATCAACTCGATACTCCCTAGCCCCCAACAGCCTTTTTTTTCATAACACTTTAACCAGAGTGACGGGAGAGCGGCATTTCAGAAAACGTGCTTATCTCGGCGAGAAAAAGCGATTTCGGCAATAAAATTTAAAACGCGTGTAAAACATAAACCAAACGATGAAATTGGTTATTTCTTCATGTATAATGATCAACTCGATACTCCCTAGCCCCCAACAGCCTTTTTTTTCATAACACTTTAACCAGAGTGACGGGAGAGCGGCATTTCAGAAAACGTGCTTATCTCGGCGAGAAAAAGCGATTTCGGCAATAAAATTTAAAACGCGTGTAAAACATAAACCAAACGATGAAATTGGTTATTTCTTCATGTATAATGATCAACTCGATACTCCCTAGCCCCCAACAGCCTTTTTTTTCATAACACTTTAACCAGAGTGACGGGAGAGCGGCATTTCAGAAAACGTGCTTATCTCGGCGAGAAAAAGCGATTTCGGCAATAAAATTTAAAACGCGTGTAAAACATAAACCAAACGATGAAATTGGTTATTTCTTCATGTATAATGATCAACTCGATACTCCCTAGCCCCCAACAGCCTTTTTTTTCATAACACTTTAACCAGAGTGACGGGAGAGCGGCATTTCAGAAAACGTGCTTATCTCGGCGAGAAAAAGCGATTTCGGCAATAAAATTTAAAACGCGTGTAAAACATAAACCAAACGATGAAATTGGTTATTTCTTCATGTATAATGATCAACTCGATACTCCCTAGCCCCCAACAGCCTTTTTTTTCATAACACTTTAACCAGAGTGACGGGAGAGCGGCATTTCAGAAAACGTGCTTATCTCGGCGAGAAAAAGCGATTTCGGCAATAAAATTTAAAACGCGTGTAAAACATAAACCAAACGATGAAATTGGTTATTTCTTCATGTATAATGATCAACTCGATACTCCCTAGCCCCCAACAGCCTTTTTTTTCATAACACTTTAACCAGAGTGACGGGAGAGCGGCATTTCAGAAAACGTGCTTATCTCGGCGAGAAAAAGCGATTTCGGCAATAAAATTTAAAACGCGTGTAAAACATAAACCAAACGATGAAATTGGTTATTTCTTCATGTATAATGATCAACTCGATACTCCCTAGCCCCCAACAGCCTTTTTTTTCATAACACTTTAACCAGAGTGACGGGAGAGCGGCATTTCAGAAAACGTGCTTATCTCGGCGAGAAAAAGCGATTTCGGCAATAAAATTTAAAACGCGTGTAAAACATAAACCAAACGATGAAATTGGTTATTTCTTCATGTATAATGATCAACTCGATACTCCCTAGCCCCCAACAGCCTTTTTTTTCATAACACTTTAACCAGAGTGACGGGAGAGCGGCATTTCAGAAAACGTGCTTATCTCGGCGAGAAAAAGCGATTTCGGCAATAAAATTTAAAACGCGTGTAAAACATAAACCAAACGATGAAATTGGTTATTTCTTCATGTATAATGATCAACTCGATACTCCCTAGCCCCCAACAGCCTTTTTTTTCATAACACTTTAACCAGAGTGACGGGAGAGCGGCATTTCAGAAAACGTGCTTATCTCGGCGAGAAAAAGCGATTTCGGCAATAAAATTTAAAACGCGTGTAAAACATAAACCAAACGATGAAATTGGTTATTTCTTCATGTATAATGATCAACTCGATACTCCCTAGCCCCCAACAGCCTTTTTTTTCATAACACTTTAACCAGAGTGACGGGAGAGCGGCATTTCAGAAAACGTGCTTATCTCGGCGAGAAAAAGCGACTTCGGCAATAAAATTTAAAACGCGTGTAAAACATAAACCAAACGATGAAATTGGTTATTTCTTCATGTATAATGATCAACTCGATACTCCCTAGCCCCCAACAGCCTTTTTTTTCATAACACTTTAACCAGAGTGACGGGAGAGCGGCATTTCAGAAAACGTGCTTATCTCGGCGAGAAAAAGCGATTTCGGCAATAAAATTTAAAACGCGTGTAAAACATAAACCAAACGATGAAATTGGTTATTTCTTCATGTATAATGATCAACTCGATACTCCCTAGCCCCCAACAGCCTTTTTTTTCATAACACTTTAACCAGAGTGACGGGAGAGCGGCATTTCAGAAAACGTGCTTATCTCGGCGAGAAAAAGCGATTTCGGCAATAAAATTTAAAACGCGTGTAAAACATAAACCAAACGATGAAATTGGTTATTTCTTCATGTATAATGATCAACTCGATACTCCCTAGCCCCCAACAGCCTTTTTTTTCATAACACTTTAACCAGAGTGACGGGAGAGCGGCATTTCAGAAAACGTGCTTATCTCGGCGAGAAAAAGCGATTTCGGCAATAAAATTTAAAACGCGTGTAAAACATAAACCAAACGATGAAATTGGTTATTTCTTCATGTATAATGATCAACTCGATACTCCCTAGCCCCCAACAGCCTTTTTTTTCATAACACTTTAACCAGAGTGACGGGAGAGCGGCATTTCAGAAAACGTGCTTATCTCGGCGAGAAAAAGCGATTTCGGCAATAAAATTTAAAACGCGTGTAAAACATAAACCAAACGATGAAATTGGTTATTTCTTCATGTATAATGATCAACTCGATACTCCCTAGCCCCCAACAGCCTTTTTTTTCATAACACTTTAACCAGAGTGACGGGAGAGCGGCATTTCAGAAAACGTGCTTATCTCGGCGAGAAAAAGCGATTTCGGCAATAAAATTTAAAACGCGTGTAAAACATAAACCAAACGATGAAATTGGTTATTTCTTCATGTATAATGATCAACTCGATACTCCCTAGCCCCCAACAGCCTTTTTTTTCATAACACTTTAACCAGAGTGACGGGAGAGCGGCATTTCAGAAAACGTGCTTATCTCGGCGAGAAAAAGCGATTTCGGCAATAAAATTTAAAACGCGTGTAAAACATAAACCAAACGATGAAATTGGTTATTTCTTCATGTATAATGATCAACTCGATACTCCCTAGCCCCCAACAGCCTTTTTTTTCATAACACTTTAACCAGAGTGACGGGAGAGCGGCATTTCAGAAAACGTGCTTATCTCGGCGAGAAAAAGCGATTTCGGCAATAAAATTTAAAACGCGTGTAAAACATAAACCAAACGATGAAATTGGTTATTTCTTCATGTATAATGATCAACTCGATACTCCCTAGCCCCCAACAGCCTTTTTTTTCATAACACTTTAACCAGAGTGACGGGAGAGCGGCATTTCAGAAAACGTGCTTATCTCGGCGAGAAAAAGCGATTTCGGCAATAAAATTTAAAACGCGTGTAAAACATAAACCAAACGATGAAATTGGTTATTTCTTCATGTATAATGATCAACTCGATACTCCCTAGCCCCCAACAGCCTTTTTTTTCATAACACTTTAACCAGAGTGACGGGAGAGCGGCATTTCAGAAAACGTGCTTATCTCGGCGAGAAAAAGCGATTTCGGCAATAAAATTTAAAACGCGTGTAAAACATAAACCAAACGATGAAATTGGTTATTTCTTCATGTATAATGATCAACTCGATACTCCCTAGCCCCCAACAGCCTTTTTTTTCATAACACTTTAACCAGAGTGACGGGAGAGCGGCATTTCAGAAAACGTGCTTATCTCGGCGAGAAAAAGCGATTTCGGCAATAAAATTTAAAACGCGTGTAAAACATAAACCAAACGATGAAATTGGTTATTTCTTCATGTATAATGATCAACTCGATACTCCCTAGCCCCCAACAGCCTTTTTTTTCATAACACTTTAACCAGAGTGACGGGAGAGCGGCATTTCAGAAAACGTGCTTATCTCGGCGAGAAAAAGCGATTTCGGCAATAAAATTTAAAACGCGTGTAAAACATAAACCAAACGATGAAATTGGTTATTTCTTCATGTATAATGATCAACTCGATACTCCCTAGCCCCCAACAGCCTTTTTTTTCATAACACTTTAACCAGAGTGACGGGAGAGCGGCATTTCAGAAAACGTGCTTATCTCGGCGAGAAAAAGCGATTTCGGCAATAAAATTTAAAACGCGTGTAAAACATAAACCAAACGATGAAATTGGTTATTTCTTCATGTATAATGATCAACTCGATACTCCCTAGCCCCCAACAGCCTTTTTTTTCATAACACTTTAACCAGAGTGACGGAAGAGCGGCATTTCAGAAAACGTGCTTATCTCGGCGAGAAAAAGCGATTTCGGCAATAAAATTTAAAACGCGTGTAAAACATAAACCAAACGATGAAATTGGTTATTTCTTCATGTATAATGATCAACTCGATACTCCCTAGCCCCCAACAGCCTTTTTTTTCATAACACTTTAACCAGAGTGACGGGAGAGCGGCATTTCAGAAAACGTGCTTATCTCGGCGAGAAAAAGCGATTTCGGCAATAAAATTTAAAACGCGTGTAAAACATAAACCAAACGATGAAATTGGTTATTTCTTCATGTATAATGATCAACTCGATACTCCCTAGCCCCCAACAGCCTTTTTTTTCATAACACTTTAACCAGAGTGACGGGAGAGCGGCATTTCAGAAAACGTGCTTATCTCGGCGAGAAAAAGCGATTTCGGCAATAAAATTTAAAACGCGTGTAAAACATAAACCAAACGATGAAATTGGTTATTTCTTCATGTATAATGATCAACTCGATACTCCCTAGCCCCCAACAGCCTTTTTTTTTCATAACACTTTAACCAGAGTGACGGGAGAGCGGCATTTCAGAAAACGTGCTTATCTCGGCGAGAAAAAGCGATTTCGGCAATAAAATTTAAAACGCGTGTAAAACATAAACCAAACGATGAAATTGGTTATTTCTTCATGTATAATGATCAACTCGATACTCCCTAGCCCCCAACAGCCTTTTTTTTTCATAACACTTTAACCAGAGTGACGGGGAGAGCGGCATTTCAGAAAACGTGCTTATCTCGGCGAGAAAAAGCGATTTCGGCAATAAAATTTAAAACGCGTGTAAAACATAAACCAAACGATGAAATTGGTTATTTCTTCATGTATAATGATCAACTCGATACTCCCTAGCCCCCAACAGCCTTTTTTTTCATAACACTTTAACCAGAGTGACGGGAGAGCGGCATTTCAGAAAACGTGCTTATCTCGGCGAGAAAAAGCGATTTCGGCAATAAAATTTAAAACGCGTGTAAAACATAAACCAAACGATGAAATTGGTTATTTCTTCATGTATAATGATCAACTCGATACTCCCTAGCCCCCAACAGCCTTTTTTTTTCATAACACTTTAACCAGAGTGACGGGGAGAGCGGCATTTCAGAAAACGTGCTTATCTCGGCGAGAAAAAGCGATTTCGGCAATAAAATTTAAAACGCGTGTAAAACATAAACCAAACGATGAAATTGGTTATTTCTTCATGTATAATGATCAACTCGATACTCCCTAGCCCCCAACAGCCTTTTTTTTCATAACACTTTAACCAGAGTGACGGGAGAGCGGCATTTCAGAAAACGTGCTTATCTCGGCGAGAAAAAGCGATTTCGGCAATAAAATTTAAAACGCGTGTAAAACATAAACCAAACGATGAAATTGGTTATTTCTTCATGTATAATGATCAACTCGATACTCCCTAGCCCCCAACAGCCTTTTTTTTCATAACACTTTAACCAGAGTGACGGGAGAGCGGCATTTCAGAAAACGTGCTTATCTCGGCGAGAAAAAGCGATTTCGGCAATAAAATTTAAAACGCGTGTAAAACATAAACCAAACGATGAAATTGGTTATTTCTTCAAGTATAATGATCAACTCGATACTCCCTAGCCCCCAACAGCCTTTTTTTCATAACACTTTAACCAGAGTGACGGGAGAGCGGCATTTCAGAAAACGTGCTTATCTCGGCGAGAAAAAGCGATTTCGGCAATAAAATTTAAAACGCGTGTAAAACATAAACCAAACGATGAAATTGGTTATTTCTTCATGTATAATGATCAACTCGATACTCCCTAGCCCCCAACAGCCTTTTTTTTTCATAACACTTTAACCAGAGTGACGGGAGAGCGGCATTTCAGAAAACGTGCTTATCTCGGCGAGAAAAAGCGATTTCGGCAATAAAATTTAAAACGCGTGTAAAACATAAACCAAACGATGAAATTGGTTATTTCTTCATGTATAATGATCAACTCGATACTCCCTAGCCCCCAACAGCCTTTTTTTTTCATAACACTTTAACCAGAGTGACGGGAGAGCGGCATTTCAGAAAACGTGCTTATCTCGGCGAGAAAAAGCGATTTCGGCAATAAAATTTAAAACGCGTGTAAAACATAAACCAAACGATGAAATTGGTTATTTCTTCATGTATAATGATCAACTCGATACTCCCTAGCCCCCAACTGCCTTTTTTTTCATAACACTTTAACCAGAGTGACGGGAGAGCGGCATTTCAGAAAACGTGCTTATCTCGGCGAGAAAAAGCGATTTCGGCAATAAAATTTAAAACGCGTGTAAAACATAAACCAAACGATGAAATTGGTTATTTCTTCATGTATAATGATCAACTCGATACTCCCTAGCCCCCAACAGCCTTTTTTTTCATAACACTTTAACCAGAGTGACGGGAGAGCGGCATTTCAGAAAACGTGCTTATCTCGGCGAGAAAAAGCGATTTCGGCAATAAAATTTAAAACGCGTGTAAAACATAAACCAAACGATGAAATTGGTTATTTCTTCATGTATAATGATCAACTCGATACTCCCTAGCCCCCAACAGCCTTTTTTTTTCATAACACTTTAACCAGAGTGACGATAGAGCGGCATTTCAGAAAACGTGCTTATCTCGGCGAGAAAAAGCGATTTCGGCAATAAAATTTAAAACGCGTGTAAAACATAAACCAAACGATGAAATTGGTTATTTCTTCATGTATAATGATCAACTCGATACTCCCTAGCCCCCAACAGCCTTTTTTTTCATAACACTTTAACCAGAGTGACGGGAGAGCGGCATTTCAGAAAACGTGCTTATCTCGGCGAGAAAAAGCGATTTCGGCAATAAAATTTAAAACGCGTGTAAAACATAAACCAAACGATGAAATTGGTTATTTCTTCATGTATAATGATCAACTCAATACTCCCTAGCCCCCAACAGCCTTTTTTTTCATAACACTTTAACCAGAGTGACGGGAGAGCGGCATTTCAGAAAACGTGCTTATCTCGGCGAGAAAAAGCGACTTCGGCAATAAAATTTAAAACGCGTGTAAAACATAAACCAAACGATGAAATTGGTTATTTCTTCATGTATAATGACCAACTCGATACTCCCTAGCCCCCAACAGCCTTTTTTTTCATAACACTTTAACCAGAGTGACGGGAGAGCGGCATTTCAGAAAACGTGCTTATCTCGGCGAGAAAAAGCGACTTTGGCAATAAAATTTAAAACGCGTGTAAAACATAAACCAAACGATGAAATTGGTTATTTCTTCATGTATAATGATCAACTCGATACTCCCTAGCCCCCAACAGCCTTTTTTTTCATAACACTTTAACCAGAGTGACGGGAGAGCGGCATTTCAGAAAACGTGCTTATCTCGGCGAGAAAAAGCGATTTCGGCAATAAAATTTAAAACGCGTGTAAAACATAAACCAAACGATGAAATTGGTTATTTCTTCATGTATAATGTTCAACTCGATACTCCCTAGCCCCCAACAGCCTTTTTTCATAACACTTTAACCAGAGTGACGGGAGAGCGGCATTTCAGAAAACGTGCTTATCTCGGCGAGAAAAAGCGATTTCGGCAATAAAATTTAAAACGCGTGTAAAACATAAACCAAACGATGAAATTGGTTATTTCTTCATGTATAATGATCAACTCGATACTCCCTAGCCCCCAACAGCCTTTTTTTTCATAACACTTTAACCAGAGTGACGGGAGAGCGGCATTTCAGAAAACGTGCTTATCTCGGCGAGAAAAAGCGATTTCGGCAATAAAATTTAAAACGCGTGTAAAACATAAACCAAACGATGAAATTGGTTATTTCTTCATGTATAATGATCAACTCGATACTCCCTAGCCCCCAACAGCCTTTTTTTTCATAACACTTTAACCAGAGTGACGGGAGAGCGGCATTTCAGAAAACGTGCTTATCTCGGCGAGAAAAAGCGATTTCGGCAATAAAATTTAAAACGCGTGTAAAACATAAACCAAACGATGAAATTGGTTATTTCTTCATGTATAATGATCAACTCGATACTCCCTAGCCCCCAACAGCCTTTTTTTTCATAACACTTTAACCAGAGTGACGGGAGAGCGGCATTTCAGAAAACGTGCTTATCTCGGCGAGAAAAAGCGATTTCGGCAATAAAATTTAAAACGCGTGTAAAACATAAACCAAACGATGAAATTGGTTATTTCTTCATGTATAATGATCAACTCGAGTCGAGCTCCAGGGAGAGAGGCTGATTTTTCGCTTTTTGAGGCCGACCGACGAACCGGCGCGGGGCGGACTCAAAAGCCCGCAGAGCCGTAGGCACTTAGAAAAGTTTCGCCTTTGGCTGTGAGCTCCAGGGGAGAGGCTGGTTTTGCGTTATTTTAGGCCGGCTGGAGAACCGGCGCGGGTCGGACGCACAATCCCCGCAGAGCCGTGGGCACTTAGAAAATTTTTGCCAAGTTGGCTCTGAGCGCCTGGTACCTAATATGGAAGTATAGAGGCCGACTTTCGGGCAAGATCACGCCGCGTTAGGCTTCCAGGACCCCGGCTAAGCAATTTTACCGGGCCGCCCGGTTCTTTTTTTGAACCAGCCCGGTTCTTTTTACACTTCCAGCTGGAGCTCAGCAGCGGCTTTTTGCGCAAGATCACGCCGGGTTAGGCTTCCAGGACCTCGGCTAAGCAATTCTACCGGGCCGCCCGGTTCTTTTTTTGAACCAGCCCGGTTCTTTTTACACTTCCAGCTGGAGCTCACGAGCGGCTTTTTGGACAAGATCACGCCGTGTTAGGCTTCCAGAGCCCCGGCTAAGCAATTTTACCGGCCCGCCCGGTTCTTTTTTTTAACCAGCCCGGTTCTTTTTACACTTCCAGCTGGAGCTCAGCAGCGGGTTTTTGGACAAGATCACGCCGTGTTAGGCTTCCAGAGCCCCGGCTAAGCAATTTTACAGGGTCGCCCGGTTCTTTTTTTTAACCAGCCCGGTTTTTTTTACACTTCCAGCTGGAGCTCAGCAGCGGCTTTTTGCACAGTATCACGCCGGGTTAGGCTTCCAGAGCCCCGGCTAAGCAATTTTACCGGGCCGCCCGGTTCTTTTTTTTAACCAGCCCGGTTCTTTTTACACTTCCAGCTGGAGCTCAGCAGCGGCTTTTTGGACAAGATCACGCCGTGTTAGGCTTCCAGAGCCCCGGCTAAGCAATTTTACCGGGTCGCCCGGTTCTTTTTTTAACCAGCCCGGTTCTTTTTACACTTCCAGCTGGAGCTCAGCATCGTGTAAAACATAAACCAAACGATGAAATTGGTTATTTCTTCATGTATAATGATCAACTCGATACTCCCTAGCCCCCAACAGCCTTTTTTTTTCATAACACTTTAACCAGAGTGACGGGAGAGCGGCATTTCAGAAAACGTGCTTATCTCGGCGAGAAAAAGCGATTTCGGCAATAAAATTTAAAACGCGTGTAAAACATAAACCAAACGATGAAATTGGTTATTTCTTCATGTATAATGATCAACTCGATACTCCCTAGCCCCCAACAGCCTTTTTTTTCATAACACTTTAACCAGAGTGACGGGAGAGCGGCATTTCAGAAAACGTGCTTATCTCGGCGAGAAAAAGCGATTTCGGCAATAAAATTTAAAACGCGTGTAAAACATAAACCAAACGATGAAATTGGTTATTTCTTCATGTATAATGATCAACTCGATACTCCCTAGCCCCCAACAGCCTTTTTTTTCATAACACTTTAACCAGAGTGACGGGAGAGCGGCATTTCAGAAAACGTGCTTATCTCGGCGAGAAAAAGCGATTTCGGCAATAAAATTTAAAACGCGTGTAAAACATAAACCAAACGATGAAATTGGTTATTTCTTCATGTATAATGATCAACTCGATACTCCCTAGCCCCCAACAGCCTTTTTTTTCATAACACTTTAACCAGAGTGACGGGAGAGCGGCATTTCAGAAAACGTGCTTATCTCGGCGAGAAAAAGCGATTTCGGCAATAAAATTTAAAACGCGTGTAAAACATAAACCAAACGATGAAATTGGTTATTTCTTCATGTATAATGATCAACTCGATACTCCCTAGCCCCCAACAGCCTTTTTTTTCATAACACTTTAACCAGAGTGACGGGAGAGCGGCATTTCAGAAAACGTGCTTATCTCGGCGAGAAAAAGCGATTTCGGCAATAAAATTTAAAACGCGTGTAAAACATAAACCAAACGATGAAATTGGTTATTTCTTCATGTATAATGATCAACTCGATACTCCCTAGCCCCCAACAGCCTTTTTTTTCATAACACTTTAACCAGAGTGACGGGGAGAGCGGCATTTCAGAAAACGTGCTTATCTCGGCGAGAAAAAGCGATTTCGGCAATAAAATTTAAAACGCGTGTAAAACATAAACCAAACGATGAAATTGGTTATTTCTTCATGTATAATGATCAACTCGATACTCCCTAGCCCCCAACAGCCTTTTTTTTCATAACACTTTAACCAGAGTGACGGGAGAGCGGCATTTCAGAAAACGTGCTTATCTCGGCGAGAAAAAGCGATTTCGGCAATAAAATTTAAAACGCGTGTAAAACATAAACCAAACGATGAAATTGGTTATTTCTTTATGTATAATGATCAACTCGATACTCCCTAGCCCCCAACAGCCTTTTTTTTTCATAACACTTTAACCAGAGTGACGGGAGAGCGGCATTTCAGAAAACGTGCTTATCTCGGCGAGAAAAAGCGATTTCGGCAATAAAATTTAAAACGCGTGTAAAACATAAACCAAACGATGAAATTGGTTATTTCTTCATGTATAATGATCAACTCGATACTCCCTAGCCCCCAACAGCCTTTTTTTTCATAACACTTTAACCAGAGTGACGGGAGAGCGGCATTTCAGAAAACGTGCTTATCTCGGCGAGAAAAAGCGATTTCGGCAATAAAATTTAAAACGCGTGTAAAACATAAACCAAACGATGAAATTGGTTATTTCTTCATGTATAATGATCAACTCGATACTCCCTAGCCCCCAACAGCCTTTTTTTTCATAACACTTTAACCAGAGTGACGGGAGAGCGGCATTTCAGAAAACGTGCTTATCTCGGCGAGAAAAAGCGATTTCGGCAATAAAATTTAAAACGCGTGTAAAACATAAACCAAACGATGAAATTGGTTATTTCTTCATGTATAATGATCAACTCGATACTCCCTAGCCCCCAACAGCCTTTTTTTTCATAACACTTTAACCAGAGTGACGGGAGAGCGGCATTTCAGAAAACGTGCTTATCTCGGCGAGAAAAAGCGATTTCGGCAATAAAATTTAAAACGCGTGTAAAACATAAACCAAACGATGAAATTGGTTATTTCTTCATGTATAATGATCAACTCGATACTTCCTAGCCCCCAACAGCCTTTTTTTTCATAACACTTTAACCAGAGTGACGGGAGAGCGGCATTTCAGAAAACGTGCTTATCTCGGCGAGAAAAGCGATTTCGGCAATAAAATTTAAAACGCGTGTAAAACATAAACCAAACGATGAAATTGGTTATTTCTTCATGTATAATGATCAACTCGAGTCGAGCTCCAGGGAGAGAGGCTGATTTTTCGCTTTTTGAGGCCGACCGACGAACCGGCGCGGGGCGGACTCAAAAGCCCGCAGAGCCGTAGGCACTTAGAAAAGTTTCGCCTTTGGCTGTGAGCTCCAGGGGAGAGGCTGGTTTTGCGTTATTTTAGGCCGGCTGGAGAACCGGCGCGGGTCGGACGCACAATCCCCGCAGAGCCGTGGGCACTTAGAAAATTTTTGCCAAGTTGGCTCTGAGCGCCTGGTACCTAATATGGAAGTATAGAGGCCGACTTTCGGGCAAGATCACGCCGCGTTAGGCTTCCAGGACCCCGGCTAAGCAATTTTACCGGGCCGCCCGGTTCTTTTTTTGAACCAGCCCGGTTCTTTTTACACTTCCAGCTGGAGCTCAGCAGCGGCTTTTTGCGCAAGATCACGCCGGGTTAGGCTTCCAGGACCTCGGCTAAGCAATTCTACCGGGCCGCCCGGTTCTTTTTTTGAACCAGCCCGGTTCTTTTTACACTTCCAGCTGGAGCTCACGAGCGGCTTTTTGGACAAGATCACGCCGTGTTAGGCTTCCAGAGCCCCGGCTAAGCAATTTTACCGGCCCGCCCGGTTCTTTTTTTTAACCAGCCCGGTTCTTTTTACACTTCCAGCTGGAGCTCAGCAGCGGGTTTTTGGACAAGATCACGCCGTGTTAGGCTTCCAGAGCCCCGGCTAAGCAATTTTACAGGGTCGCCCGGTTCTTTTTTTTAACCAGCCCGGTTTTTTTTACACTTCCAGCTGGAGCTCAGCAGCGGCTTTTTGCACAGTATCACGCCGGGTTAGGCTTCCAGAGCCCCGGCTAAGCAATTTTACCGGGCCGCCCGGTTCTTTTTTTTAACCAGCCCGGTTCTTTTTACACTTCCAGCTGGAGCTCAGCAGCGGCTTTTTGGACAAGATCACGCCGTGTTAGGCTTCCAGAGCCCCGGCTAAGCAATTTTACCGGGTCGCCCGGTTCTTTTTTTAACCAGCCCGGTTCTTTTTACACTTCCAGCTGGAGCTCAGCATCGTGTAAAACATAAACCAAACGATGAAATTGGTTATTTCTTCATGTATAATGATCAACTCGATACTCCCTAGCCCCCAACAGCCTTTTTTTTCATAACACTTTAACCAGAGTGACGGGAGAGCGGCATTTCAGAAAACGTGCTTATCTCGGCGAGAAAAAAGCGATTTCGGCAATAAAATTTAAAACGCGTGTAAAACATAAACCAAACGATGAAATTGGTTATTTCTTCATATATAATGATCAACTCGATACTCCCTAGCCCCCAACAGCCTTTTTTTTCATAACACTTTAACCAGAGTGACGGGAGAGCGGCATTTCAGAAAACGTGCTTATCTCGGCGAGAAAAAGCGATTTCGGCAATAAAATTTAAAACGCGTGTAAAACATAAACCAAACGATGAAATTGGTTATTTCTTCATGTATAATGATCAACTCGATACTCCCTAGCCCCCAACAGCCTTTTTTTCATAACACTTTAACCAGAGTGACGGGAGAGCGGCATTTCAGAAAACGTGCTTATCTCGGCGAGAAAAAGCGATTTCGGCAATAAATTTAAAACGCGTGTAAAACATAAACCAAACGATGAAATTGGTTATTTCTTCATGTATAATGATCAACTCGATACTCCCTAGCCCCCAACAGCCTTTTTTTTCATAACACTTTAACCAGAGTGACGGGAGAGCGGCATTTCAGAAAACGTGCTTATCTCGGCGAGAAAAAGCGATTTCGGCAATAAAATTTAAAACGCGTGTAAAACATAAACCAAACGATGAAATTGGTTATTTCTTCATGTATAATGATCAACTCGATACTCCCTAGCCCCCAACAGCCTTTTTTTTCATAACACTTTAACCAGAGTGACGGGAGAGCGGCATTTCAGAAAACGTGCTTATCTCGGCGAGAAAAAGCGATTTCGGCAATAAAATTTAAAACGCGTGTAAAACATAAACCAAACGATGAAATTGGTTATTTCTTCATGTATAATGATCAACTCGATACTCCCTAGCCCCCAACAGCCTTTTTTTTCATAACACTTTAACCAGAGTGACGGGAGAGCGGCATTTCAGAAAACGTGCTTATCTCGGCGAGAAAAAGCGATTTCGGCAATAAAATTTAAAACGCGTGTAAAACATAAACCAAACGATGAAATTGGTTATTTCTTCATGTATAATGATCAACTCGATACTCCCTAGCCCCCAACAGCCTTTTTTTTCATAACACTTTAACCAGAGTGACGGGAGAGCGGCATTTCAGAAAACGTGCTTATCTCGGCGAGAAAAAGCGATTTCGGCAATAAAATTTAAAACGCGTGTAAAACATAAACCAAACGATGAAATTGGTTATTTCTTCATGTATAATGATCAACTCGATACTCCCTAGCCCCCAACAGCCTTTTTTTTCATAACACTTTAACCAGAGTGACGGGGAGAGCGGCATTTCAGAAAACGTGCTTATCTCGGCGAGAAAAAGCGATTTCGGCAATAAAATTTAAAACGCGTGTAAAACATAAACCAAACGATGAAATTGGTTATTTCTTCATGTATAATGATCAACTCGATACTCCCTAGCCCCCAACAGCCTTTTTTTTCATAACACTTTAACCAGAGTGACGGGAGAGCGGCATTTCAGAAAACGTGCTTATCTCGGCGAGAAAAAGCGATTTCGGCAATAAAATTTAAAACGCGTGTAAAACATAAACCAAACGATGAAATTGGTTATTTCTTCATGTATAATGATCAACTCGATACTCCCTAGCCCCCAACAGCCTTTTTTTTCATAACACTTTAACCAGAGTGACGGGAGAGCGGCATTTCAGAAAACGTGCTTATCTCGGCGAGAAAAAGCGATTTCGGCAATAAAATTTAAAACGCGTGTAAAACATAAACCAAACGATGAAATTGGTTATTTCTTCATGTATAATGATCAACTCGATACTTCCTAGCCCCCAACAGCCTTTTTTTTTCATAACACTTTAACCAGAGTGACGGGAGAGCGGCATTTCAGAAAACGTGCTTATCTCGGCGAGAAAAAGCGATTTCGGCAATAAAATTTAAAACGCGTGTAAAACATAAACCAAACGATGAAATTGGTTATTTCTTCATGTATAATGATCAACTCGATACTCCCTAGCCCCCAACAGCCTTTTTTTTCATAACACTTTAACCAGAGTGACGGGAGAGCGGCATTTCAGAAAACGTGCTTATCTCGGCGAGAAAAAGCGATTTCGGCAATAAAATTTAAAACGCGTGTAAAACATAAACCAAACGATGAAATTGGTTATTTCTTCATGTATAATGATCAACTCGATACTCCCTAGCCCCCAACAGCCTTTTTTTTCATAACACTTTAACCAGAGTGACGGGAGAGCGGCATTTCAGAAAACGTGCTTATCTCGGCGAGAAAAAGCGATTTCGGCAATAAAATTTAAAACGCGTGTAAAACATAAACCAAACGATGAAATTGGTTATTTCTTCATGTATAATGATCAACTCGATACTCCCTAGCCCCCAACAGCCTTTTTTTTCATAACACTTTAACCAGAGTGACGGGAGAGCGGCATTTCAGAAAACGTGCTTATCTCGGCGAGAAAAAGCGATTTCGGCAATAAAATTTAAAACGCGTGTAAAACATAAACCAAACGATGAAATTGGTTATTTCTTCATGTATAATGATCAACTCGATACTCCCTAGCCCCCAACAGCCTTTTTTTTCATAACACTTTAACCAGAGTGACGGGAGAGCGGCATTTCAGAAAACGTGCTTATCTCGGCGAGAAAAAGCGATTTCGGCAATAAAATTTAAAACGCGTGTAAAACATAAACCAAACGATGAAATTGGTTATTTCTTCATGTATAATGATCAACTCGATACTCCCTAGCCCCCAACAGCCTTTTTTTTCATAACACTTTAACCAGAGTGACGGGAGAGCGGCATTTCAGAAAACGTGCTTATCTCGGCGAGAAAAAGCGATTTCGGCAATAAAATTTAAAACGCGTGTAAAACATAAACCAAACGATGAAATTGGTTATTTCTTCATGTATAATGATCAACTCGATACTCCCTAGCCCCCAACAGCCTTTTTTTTCATAAAACTTTAACCAGAGTGACGGGAGAGCGGCATTTCAGAAAACGTGCTTATCTCGGCGAGAAAAAGCGATTTCGGCAATAAAATTTAAAACGCGTGTAAAACATAAACCAAACGATGAAATTGGTTATTTCTTCATGTATAATGATCAACTCGATACTCCCTAGCCCCCAACAGCCTTTTTTTTCATAACACTTTAACCAGAGTGACGGGAGAGCGGCATTCAGAAAACGTGCTTATCTCGGCGAGAAAAAGCGATTTCGGCAATAAAATTTAAAACGCGTGTAAAAACATAAACCAAACGATGAAATTGGTTATTTCTTCATGTATAATGATCAACTC